>NC_091930.1:1372500-1470000 GCF_041260155.1 Ptychodera flava | reverse complement strand
ACCGCCAAAGCTACCATCTCAGTATTTGGTGTACAGGTAGATGCAGGGGTTGAGATGTGAATTTGTTCAAATGAACACATCAGTGTCAAAAATGTGCAAATGAGGTAAGAAAAAGTGAAATCCTGCAAGAGGCATGCCATTGAGAAACAGGCAAAGTCCACTGATCTTGACTCATTTCCTGTCATTGTTTATGAACTGTTACATATTAACTGACCAGCTGCAACCATAGACAGTAGATAGGGAAGACCGTTTATACTAAACTAAGAGGGGCTTGTTTCTGATATGTATGTTGCTAAAGTTGACCTCCAGTACCTAAAGTTAGACCTTAATTACTTTTGTCATTCTTGTTTTTCTGGTTTAAATATTTCTTGTCGTTTTTCTGGTTGTACTGTGCAGAAATTATGTCATAACATCAACGTAGAATTTTCCTCCACTGAACAGATAGAAACAACATTTATTGTTGATCATTGGTAACCCATACTGGTATATACCAATTCTGATCAAATTTGAGCGACTTTGTATTTTCTTACAACAAATGTCTTAGTTAGTCGCCTTTGGCCTCTTACTGTGATTCTCACAAAAAAGCCCTTCCATTATATATTTTTCAAGTCTCCCTTTCAGCTTCTCTGTTTTTCAAGACCCCCCATCTTTTAGCTCAGAGTTTTGCCAAGAGGTGTTCGTGAACACAGCCTAAAGAGAATGTACTTGGTACCTATTGCGTTCAAAATTCTTGGATAAATGACAACATTTCAGTAGGCTTCCACTTACGTGATATTCGAATTCGTATTTTTGCCCAGCTCCTAGAGACCCACAAACTTCGTTTGCGATCACTTCATCAATCTCTACACACCACTACGGGTCAGCGATTTCTTAGATTTCAACCCTCATTTAGACGAATCCGGAGTGCTCTCGCAAAAGCTTTTTGGAAAACTATCTCCTACTTATCGACTGAAACTTGGTATCTTGGCATCAAATTTTTATTGAATTTATTTATATTTGTGACGTTGTCGTTAGATTTTTTGGTTAAACTGGAATCAAGGAGTCGTAGCCGGAAAATGAATATGTATTATCACGTACGTGACTACAAAAAAAAAAAACGCTGAAAAATAATGCGTGGTACGCACAAGTTTTGAAGAATGATTGTGTAACAACTATTTGTGATTTAGTCTTATATATACGAGGTTCAGTTTTAACAGTTCCAGTGCGAGGGAATTTGGCAGGGTTACATTCTCTGGACATGGCTCTGCTATCAAAGACCGTGAATATGAAGCAATAAAAATAAATGTAATTGATTAAAATGAAAATGTTCTCTAAAGGAATGATACACAAGACTGTTTACAAAACATGTGCTTTTTTAGACACGCATCAGTCATAAAATATATACATTTGTGGTATGTTTTGACAAGGCTTTTCTAATTAAGGGGTGGACCATTCTGTATGGGGGTGAAGGATTGACTAAGGAACATTATTTTTTACTCCCTGTTTCACAAAGAACTGTATTTCTTACTGTATATATCCAGGCCTCTTTCATTCTTATTTCCCGTTTGAGAGAAATATTTTCGCGCGAATACGTGTGCTGAATGCCAGTAATTGCTGTTCACATGCCAAACTGAATAAGGAAATGAAGGTAAAGCAGCACAAAGTTTATATCGTACTAAAGGCAAACAGCATCTGCTTCAGAATGTCTGGAAGTTGGAAAGAAAATACAAGAATTCTTTACTACAGCAAAATTACTTATGGAGGCAAATAAGAAGTCATCGACGTTTCAATCTATAAGAAAACCATTACCACTATGATTAAGTTTGTTCTAGGCAGCAGGCTAAAAACATGCGGCACAAGGATTTGAAAGACTGCAAATGCATAGAGGTAGTTGAATACTGAAATGACACAATTAATCCAATTAGTGGATTTTTTGGGTGTTTTCCTTCTGATACAGAAATTTTGAATTTTACATAGTAAAAGGGAGTTATCTTGTTGCCATTTTGAGTGTTTTAAACATAGTTTTCATGAAGACTCAAAATACATAAGACACAAAATGATTTCCGAATCTGATCGAAAATGTACTTAATTCCAATCATTGCCATGTCAGCAGAGACAAGTGAATATCCAAATAGGTAAATATATTTTTTTCACAATTAATGCAAAGAAATGCAATTTAATACAAAAACAAATCAAAGCGCAGCTTCAGTATATGTACATGCTACAGAAGTGCTTAGTATTTCTGTTTCAAAAGTTTATGATACATTGGTTCAAATTCAGGGTATCGCTATTCATTTTCGAATGCAGCATCTATTTGGATATTAACAGGTGTATCCGATAACATGCTTTGAGCGACAAACAAAATCATAAGTTATTATTAGGACATTTATAAGTCTATTAGATCTATTTCTGTCAAATTCTAGTACCCTTGTCTAACCCTCGCCATATTAAATTGCTATTGTTGGTCGTAAAGTTGTTAGAAATTAGAAAAGAGTAGTTAAAGAAACATTACATATCGGGGTGACTGCGGGAACCCCTTTATGTACCACAAATACATTGGTTCACAAGTTATGATAAGCCCAGCACATCATTGTAGTGAACAGCAATGGACACAGGATATCCAATGCAGGCTATGTGAACAAGCTGAATTGAGTAGTCAAGATATTTTCAGGTGTAAGGATCAGAAACTGCAGCATATGCACAAAATGAATGATGCGCCTTAATGCTGCAGATTGAAATACTTGGTTCACGTAAAACAACAGCGAAAGTGTCAGTTAGAATACTAGTCAATCAGGACGCTTTAAATGAAATGTAGTCATTTCATATGTTATGGCATTGTCATGAACAAAGGGTGCGCTGCATATGGCACATCGACATTGTGGATTTATAAAAGGCAACCTCTCGGATTCCCTCCCCCCTCAAATCTGCCAACTCCCCCGCCCGGATATCATCAAATGGTCCACCCCTAACGAGTATTGTTTCTCTTCATAAAAGCTTTACTTACCTTCAGTGACGCGTCCTAGCTCACCCTTCAACTTGTACAAAGTCAACACTTCGTTATCCTCACGCAATTCCACCATCTTCTGACGGCTGCAGTTAGTGGTCCCTATCTTTAACTCGATGAAGTCAGATTCCGTAGCATTCTCCATCTGCCCGATATGTGTTGATTAGCAGTGAAATCCCTGACAAGTGCGTCCATTTTGGTCTGGTATGCTCCGAGCCTTGCTTCTTGGACATAGACGTCAGTTGTTACTTTGCCATGTGTTTTCGTAAACTTGTTTTGTAGTGATGCAATTCTTCGACATGGAAGTCATCTCGACTGAACAATGTGGAGTGGGCGTTACCGTCTTGTATTTGCATCTGGGGATGTGACAGAATCAGATTTAGAGTGTCCACTGTACCGTTTAGTTCTGCACGGTGACATGGAACAGCTCTCGGTTCAGTTGTTGCACCAACACTGTGACGACGAGATGGCATCGTCACAGAACCTGCGGAAAAAGAAAAATGTTGTCAGCAATCAATGAAACCTGTGTACACCGGAAAGTGTAATTGTAATTTGATACAAAATAATCAGAACTTTCTTTAATTTAATTCAATTATAGTAGCATAGTAAAGGCCGTTGTCTGCGGGGAGGGGAACCACCCCTGCAATTTTCCAACTGTCAATATTTTAAAATCCAAATCCTAGCTAAGCTAGGTTCTCCCCAGCAATTTGGTAAGGTTAAACCCCTGATAGTCATCCAAGTCAAAAACCTTGTTAACTTTATAATGTCATGTATGATTTTACAGCAGCGGATTTTCAAATCACTTATCTCTTTACAGATGCCTACTGCTAACAAGTGCATTATTGTGATTTTTGGTTAACAGTTATGTGACATCTTGCGTGTACCATATATCTTTGTCAGCTGAAATAAACTTTTACTACTGTTACAAGTAGGACCACCCGTCATAAATACAAAAAAGACACGATGAACTTTCTTTTTTAAGTCAAAAAGCAGATAACGAAGAATTGGGTTTAAATCACCTGAGATCAGTGGCAGTTCCCTCTTACAGAGTAAATACTCCTGTACTGGAATGTAGATATCGAGGGTTAGGTAGTGAGCTTGAATCTTGCTGAGTAGTGTTGGTGTGATGATTGTAGCATGGATGGTTTCGTCCAGTCGTCCACTGGTATACTCATTCCAAAGAGCTTCCAGCGCTTCTAATGATCCACAATTCATCACATACTGAAGACAACCCTTTTCTACTGTCAGGACATCGAGATCATCGTGAACACCACTAATCAGTTGACATATTTGTTCGGGTTGATGCTCTTGGTAAAACGAGCCTTCCACGTGAGACATAGACTCACCGTTTACAGAGTTTCCATATGAAGGGCTGATCTGCAAGCTCACTGTAGCTGAAGGGAACACAGGGAATGCATAAGAAAAATATCATTTGTCTTACTAAAATAATTTTGTTGCATTTTGTATAGACCATGTTGCTGACTGAATACATACAGGAAGAAAGAAAACACATAGATGTAATTACAGTTTAGAATTCCCCATAGTACAAATTAATCTTAATCTCATGGGATGCAACCTTCATTTATACTTTCATGCCAACGTTATTTTTAAAAAATCAACTTGTACAATTCAATGATAAACAATGCTGTCACCAGTCGTAACTGCTAAAGCTGCTTACCCAGATTGCGTTGTTCATTCTCTGTGTGGATGTCCAGTGATGTAGATGAGGCTGATGAACCAATATCAATAAGAAAGATGATAGCATTTTGTTACAAAAGCACAATGCAAAGTAGCTTGTATTGTGATACTGGGAGGTAATTTGAAAATAAAATTATAGATTTTATTCACTTGCTAATGACGAACGAAAACGTAAACATTGTCATAACATAAACGAGGAATGCATGTTGCATGAAATAATGAAATTGTCGCTTGAGTCAAATGCACGACCGCGTCTTCTAATATATGTAAAGGAATTTACAGTCTTACCGTAATCCAGTGTAGCATCACTACTGGAAATTGAGGTTGCCACTTGTGGTGTTCTTGAGAGTTGCACATGTATATTAACTTCATCTACCAGCATACTATTCATTTCCTCGATTTTCTTCGCGAGGTCTTCCTGCAGGACACGCCTGACCTCCCTGCTTGCTTCATGTACACACTGTAGTTTTGCAGGATATGTACGATCCTATCGCGTAATTGTTTGGACCGCATCGCATGTCCACGACCATATTATCTCGGTACAAAGGTAAGTATTTTCGAATAAACATGTCACATTCTGACATCGCAGGAACGATCACTGGTTTCCGCTAGCCATGGCGGCGATTGTTTAAACTGAACATGTCGACTGAGCGCATGGGCACAATAAAAATGTGTGAAAAACGCAGTTCTGTAATATAATCAGTAGACTTCAGTCTTTTAACGTATACATTCAGGTTGGACCGTGGCTTTAAACGCGATGTGATTGTTATATCACTTGTTTTTTCTGTGCAGAGAATTGTCCATTTTGGAGGATCTTTCATATTTTTTTCATATGAACTCGCCATCAGATTCATTGCTTTTTGTAGGACATTAGTCGGCGAAAATTCATCAATAAGTTTTCAAACATCGACAGAATTTCAAAATGTCGAATTTCGTCTGGTAATTGGTCAACTGTAAGTAAGGGTACATCAAAATATTCTTTAAAGGATCTTGGCATTAACTGATAATGTTTTAACTTGATATTTCTATACCTGAATTTAAAGTGGTCAAACACTGAAGGTCCTATTGAAAGAATTATCTCGGCACACTGGTTTTCTTGGTCAAGAAGTATACAACGATTTTGAAATGTCCGTTGATCATAATTTAAAGTTTCTTTGGTGATGAAGTCCGGACACCAAACATTGACTACTCCAAATTTAGCCTCGGGAAATATGCTGTCCCTTATATCAAATGCAACTGATGATGTTACTAATCCAAAACCGAAGATGAACTTCACATTTTGCAACTTTTCTAAATGTGGATAGAAAGCTGTGTACGTCTCGAGCCAAATTGGCGTTGGTTTTATTGATCTATAGTAGGGCTTTAGTTTTGGTTTTAGAAGGTGTACGCCCAAACGTTTTGCTTCACTATCAGTGTATCCATCAGCTTCGAGTACGGTGCAATATATTGTCAATCTTATCGATTTTAGTAGATTTATGAGCAAATACAAGGCTGCTGGAATTCCTCCAAGGATCGGAAAACCCCATCTTTCGATTACGATCAGAGTTGCAGGTGGCAGTACTTGCTTTCCCTCCATTCCCTGTAAGGTTATGGTAATGCTTAATAAATATGATACTTATAATACGAAAAGCGAATATATTATATATATATATATATATATATATATATATATATATATATATATATATATATATATATATGTATATATATATATATATATTTAATATTTGTTTTGATGACGACATTTTGAGACCACCTCAGAGCGCTTGTTGAACAGCGTAGATTTGTCAGCATTGATTAAGCGTAGACAAACAACAAAGACAGAAAGATTAAACCGCTTGCTTTATGTTAGAGAAACCTAATGCTCTGTCGGTAACTGACCATGATTCAACAAAGTCCTTGTCCTTTTACTTGTACTTTGAGGGACCAAACAAACTTTGATAGTTCACTGCTGTTCTCATTCTTTTCCTTACGGAACGACCGCATGTGATCAGCGAAGCTTGTCTTCAAGGTGTTAGCGGTGAGACCTTATTGACTTCTGTTGAATCATTGGCCTTGTAAATGACACTCCTGGCTTGACCGTAACTTTCAACGTACATGAAGATTTGAGATTTGTTCCGGCAATTAAATACAGCTGGACGATGTTTTATATCGGCAAAACAACAACTAAAACGTAAAGATCGCCCAGCTGTAACTCTATAGACTGTATCATGCTCTTTGGCAATCGTCAGGAGTGATGTTGGCGGGCTCGTTGCTACCTATATACAGGGCCAGGGGTATATGCAAACGAGGCGGTTGTTCTGGCGCGTTCAAGTGTTAATGAGAAGGAAGTTGCTTCTTTGTGTACATTTCGAAAGAAATTCTGTACGTTTGTTTAGCAGTGTTGACTTGTCTGAGTTGATAATGTGAAATTTCTCGGTGATGCAGAGGTTACAACGTTTTGTTTTGGTTGAGTAAGGCTGGGCTCTGTTAAATGATAGACCATGTGGACGTTGTATTTTATGTTGCTGTCCTTGAGGGTCTATATGTATTCAGTGTATTTTGAGAGTTCCGTGCTTTTCCTGTGTTTTGATGTTTTGAAAGTGTATTTGTGATATGTATATCTTGTTTTGAAAGCTGAGTCAGTGAGTCCGATATAGTGCTTTGTATTATTGCTTGTATTTACGGTGGCTTTGTATACTACTGAGGGCGTTGAGACAGTTTCCGTATAATAGGGCAATCTTCTTTTTTTGCGGCAGTTACATGACTTAGTTGGTTTGTTGTCGTTGTGTAGAAGGTGGTTGTTATGGACTCTCATGATACTGCCCATATTTCTTGTACAGCTGTAGCTGACTTTCACATTGTTTTTATTGAAGATCTTGTGTAATGGATGTCCTTGAGGGAAGTGTAATTTAATGAGGTTGAGGAATCTTCTGCCAATGTTGGTTTTTACTGCTTTGTTGAATGGTGGGTTATACCAAATTATCTGCCTGCTTCGTGATCTTTATGGGGCGCTGCTGGTCGGTGGTTGGTTAATTCATCTTGTGCTGATGGCCACTCCTCTTCAGTGATGTTCGTATTCAGGGGTGGCCTTTTTGAATGTAACTTCATTCAAAAAGGCCGCCCAACCAGACAGCAACATAAAATACAACGTCACATTGTCTATTATTGACGGAGCCAAGCCTTACTCAACCAAGACAAAACGTTGTAAGGAAGCATTCGTTTTTTACGGGGAGGGGAGGGTCGGTGGAATTTGAGCGACAATGAAATGTTAAAAGCGACCCCTCCAAATCAAATTTCTAAAATTCGACCCCCTCCTAAATTCATCAATTTTATAATGTGACCCCCTTAAAAAAATATCAGATTTGATTAAAATTAACCCTTCGCACCCTATGTCCCTGGGCTGAAAAATTAGGCCCTTCAAAGTGTTTGCAAAAAAACAAACAAAAGAGTTACCTACCCCAATTTTCATGCACAAAAAACAGTGACTCTCCCCAGATGTCACAGTCTGTATCAATGATATCTTAATTGACTTATAATTTCCCATTTGACCTTTGAACTTTCAAAGAATCCTTTTTGAAGTTTTCAAATAATCACTGGGTGAAATTGCAATATCATATTGGTTTTTTCAGATCTGCTCTTTCAAAAATGATATTCTTGTCACGTATATTTACATCAAATTGTCAATGCACAGATTTTAATAGCCAGTTTTGTATTGTAAAAAAAATATTCAGTTTCCTCACATACCACAATGTATTGAGAATCAACATTTTTGGTGAAATTCCAAAATCAATTTTTTGCACACACATGAACTTGTAATCGCCCTAGTCTAATCAAGTACACTAATATCAATAATCAAGCGTACATAAATACACAGATTTAACTAGTTTTGTATTGGAAAAAAATTATTCATAGTTTCCTCATTGACAAGATAGTGAATCAACATTTCGGTGAAATTCCAAAATCAAATTTCTTGCTCACACATGCACCGGTAACTACCCTAGTCTGATCAAGTACATTAATATCAATAATCAAGAGTCTATAAATACACAGATTTAGCTAGTTTTGTATTTAAAAGAAATTATTCATAGCTTCTCATAGACTATGTATGGAATGTATATGTATATTTGTAGTTTTGAAGTACGGTGTTACTATTTTGTATGTAAACGCCGATAATTTGACACAATATAATAATACAGGGAAGTTGTTTGTTACATTATATGACTGTGTGGTAGTTCCTCATTTCATGCCCCATGCTCTGCAGCCCCGCGTACAGGTCTGTGTGCTCCCTGCTTTATATAGCCTCCAACACCAACGAATCCTTGAACAGAATTGAGGTCTCTGCGGCCTGGATCGGATCGCAATGAAGAAAAGGTCTTTTGGGCGAAATTCTGCTCTATCGGGACAAAATCCTTTCTCTGCCTACCTTTACCTCCTAACCGACCCAGAGATGATGCGATTAACTTTTCCTAACGTCCAAAACCGCTCGTTTTCTGAAACAACATACTCGACAAGTTGTTTACCCATGGAGATTGCCATTTTGAATCTCGCTGCAGAGAGAGTCCCCTGTTATCTCCATAGACCGTTGCAGGCTGTGATGGAGGCCGTATAACGCCGGGAACACACAGACCTGTACTCAGGGCCACATGCTCTGTTGCTGCTCTAGAGAGGTTACCGCCAGTATCGTACTTGTTGGCTCTGCTACAGAAATAAATTTGGCTGAGCTTTGGTCGGTTATCATTCTGCCGTCTCGAAACATCGGTTACACAAGCAACATTTCGGTGAAATTCCAAAGTCAATTTTTTTTCCATAACTCCATACAAACCTTTGTAAAATTTGACCCCCCTTCAATCATTGATTGTAAAATTTGACCCCCCTAAAAACGGTTTTGTAAAAGTCACCCCCCTGATTTCCACCGCCCCCCCCCCCCGCTCTCCCTGTAAAAAACGAATGCTCCCTAACCTCTGCATCGCGGACAAATTTCACATTATCAACTCAGACAAGCCAACACTGCTAAACAAACGTACAGAATTTCTTTCGAATAGAGGCACCGTGGCCCAGTGGTTATGGTAACGGACTCACTGTCAGAGAGTAGTGAGTTCGAGAATCGGTTCAAGACCCGGTAGATAAAGTAACGGACTCACTGTCGGAGGACGGTGAGTTCGAGACTCCAGTACTATATGTACACACTCTATGTGTGTGTGTGTGTGTGTGTACATACATACATATGTATGTATATGTTTTTATGTTTATATATGTGTATATACATATGTATGTATATGTTTTTATGTTAGTGTACTCAGTAGGTTACGTATGTTTCATTCATCTAAATATTGCTGGATGCATGAAAATTAAGTAACAGGTATAATGGAAGTATTTTGTGTTAATATATACACATACAGCCTAGAGTGATGAGAAGTGTTCATCAAGACAAATAATACAATACTGGGCATTTGCTGTTGTATGCAATACTATGGTTTTCATTTTGATGATGAACAACTATATTAGCGTTATTGTGGTTTTGTTTTCACACATTAAACACGATGTGTTGCTAAATAGGCATAGGTTATTCATGTTAATTGTCGATGTGCCTCTGTCGCAAGGCTTAGAAATAATGCGTTAAATCAACAACGTAACTTACCTGTGACTTTTGACAAGTTTCACCATCACTGTCAACACTGTCACTGGTACGCTGCCATTTCCCTTAACATTTTGGTCAGTGGGATTTTGTTCATCCCCACTTGGTATATTTTCTGCCATTACGAGGATGCTTCCCTTGTTGTCTTTGTGTGGACCTCACTGTAATGAATCAGAACATATCTAATCGGAACCTGATTTGAACTCGATATGCTCCTATATATTAAACGATTGGTTTAGAAGTAACTAATTTTTTGACAGAAAGGCACTCATAGCATCATGCTGCATGGGTATTCAGTCATATGCTGAAGGTGATAGACTGGCCAAGGAAATGTCTCACGCCCTCAGTAGTATACAAAGCCACCGTAAATACAAGCAAAATACAAAGTACTATATCGGACTCAGGGACTCAGCTTTCAAAACAAGATTATACATATCACAAATACACTTTCAAAACATCGAAACACAGGAAAAGCACGGAACTCTCACAATAACATATTGACCCTCAAGGACAGCAACATGAAATACAACGTATAAGCAAGGTAAGTGTGACATGATGATGTAAATCGTCCATGAAATAAGTCCATGCAATCGTAAATGCCCAAAAAAGTCATTTCTCTTATAATACAGTCGAAATTCTTGACATGGGCCAGTATTTTGTAATAACTGATTAATTATAGACACCACGATTTCCCAGTATTGTTACTTTTGAACATTTTAATCCGACATAGCGGGTGTATTATTATTATTATTATTATTATTATTATTATTATTATTATTATTATTATTATTATTATTATTGTTATTATTATTATTATTATTATTATTATTATTATTATTATTTATTATAATAATTATTATTATTATTATTATTTACACCAAAAATTTAACACAGTAAACACTGTATAAAAACTTTTAAAAAGAGTGCACCTCACTTTCTTAGAACATCTGCTAAAATTAAACTCTAAATCTGATGATCCTAATGGTGATCTTGTATGGGTCGCGTAGTGCTCATTGTTGGCCTGGCATGGTCTGTAAACCCCAATGTGATGAGTAAAGTCGGTGGCGTAAACTGCATGTATGGCTGAGACAAATGGTGGATAAAGGCAAACATTCGATTTATAGTGTTACCCGTTCCATTCGTTGATATACTATCACAGTTTCGACTAGCATTCCAATTCTAATTGCTTATATCGACAATGGCACCAGCGCCTGTTTTGGACAAAAATTGGTAATAATTGCATGTGCAAGTTATGTAACTGTGAAATTCCTTGATAAGTCATCTCTACAAACCGACAAAAGTAATTTAACTCGGACTAATGGTTGCACGGATATTGTTGCTAGCAAAATTGAGAATACCCATCCGAAAATTAAAATCTTCAAATTTTATGAAAACTTCAACACATTTGAGAAACTTTAGCCTTACAATCGCTAATAGACAGTTCCTGTACTGTCTATGGAATCGTCCGAGACGATTTTTTTCGTCATTCTAGAATGCGTGAAGATGATCCTACTAAACTAAATTTCAAAGCTATAGTATAAAATCGGTCAGTGAATTGATGATTTCACTACAAAGGAAAACTGCTCCAGCAATTCATATGTGAAGATGTTTTGTCGCCACTTTCACTTATCTGAGTCAAGTCATCCCTACAAACCAACATGACGAATAGAAAAACTTTCAAATAAACAATAATAGTCGCGCCAGCGCTTACTGACTACGCATGCGCTTATTCATAATATACTATGCGAGTAACCGGAAGTGTACCCTTCTTTCACGGCGCCGCCGCATGTTTTTTTTTTTTGAGTACTCGTAAATAAACAAAAACGAAACAAATTACTATTAAATAACATGCCTTTTATAAAAATATACCTCTTTTATTAGCCAGTAAACGTTATTATGCACATTGTCGCTGATACAAAATATCGTTAATATAGATAAAGGGAGAAAACTGTCGTGCATATGAACGGGAGCATACGCAAAGAATGCTGGGATTAAATTATAGAAGAGCGCCCCCTGTGTCAATAATTAGATTCAAAAATTGCCAGTTTTTAGACGGAAACGCTATAGTTTTCAGCTTGCAAGTGGAAGATGGGCAGTGCGGTTACCATTGCAATGATAATGATTGCATAATACGTCCTTGTTTATCGCAATAGGCTGTTATCATTGTAAAAATTGCCAATTTTTGTCCAAATTTTTTACACGCTACAGAAAATCTATACCTGCCCTGCTGCAGGGTTTGACGTCGTGTACGTACGTGAACTGCTTTCATCAGAGGGAAATTGGGCATACCGGTAGTTGTCATATAAACGTTTATGAAGTAACAATTACAGTTTATCATGAACCAATACAATAACATTGCCAATCTTTAATAACCCTGGGCGCGACACCAAGGGCTGAGCCCTATATAATATTAGATTTTTTAAATGAAAAAGTTAACTACAAAGTTATATATGCAAGATTCATGATAAACAAGCTACCTAGCGGCCGATATAGCTCCGCTGTGTTTATGTAGAGAATAACTATTTTTGAAACATGTTGATGAAGAAGGTGGAAATCTTTGATAGCTCAATGCAGTGGCCAGAAAAAAGTGGCTAAAATAAGCTGCAAAAATACACAATTGAAGATTTCATCATACTTTGAATATATCACATCGGATCATCCCTAAGAACATGTCAACCAAAGCTATCTGATGAGTAGTTTTGTTGAGAATAAAATTTTATGACCAAAATGGCAACAGTTGCCCCAAAAAATAAAAATTGCAGATTTCATCATAATTTCAAAAGATCAAATTTAGTTCATCTATAGAAACCTGTATACCAAATTTCAAAGCTGTTAGACAGTACTTTTTGAGAAACACATTTTTTGACCAAAAATGGGAAAAAATTGCCCCAAAAATTCAAAATTGCAGATTTCATCATTATTTCAATAAATATCATTTAGTTTATCTATAGAAACCTGTATACCAAATTTCAAAGCTATCAGATGAGTAGTTTTGGAAATACACATTTTTTGACCAAAAATGGCAAAAATTGCCCCAAAAATACAAAACTACAGATTTCATCAGAAATTGAATATATATTACTTAGCTCATCTGTAGAAACCAGTATACCAAATTTCAAAGCTATTAGACCAGTACTTTTTGAGAAACACAATTTTTGACCAAAAATGGCAAAAATTGCCCCAAAATTACAAAATTGCAGATTTCATCATAATTTCAATAAATATCATTAAGGTGATCTGTAAGAACCTGTATACCAAATTGCAAAGCTATCAGATGAGTAGTTTTGGAAATACACATTTTTTGACCAAAAATGGCAAAAAACTGCCCCGAAAATACAAAATTGCAGATTTCATCATAATTTCAATAAATATCATTAAGTTCATCTGTAGAAACCTGTATACCAAATTTCAAAGCTATCAGATGAGTAGTTTTGGAAATACACATTTTTTGACCAAAAATGGCAAAAATTGCCCCAAAATACAAAATTACAGATTTCATCAGAAATTCAATATATATTACTAAGTTCATCTATAGAAACCTGTATACCAATTAATTTAAAAATATCAGACCAGTCCTTTTGAGAAATACATTTTTTGACCAAAAATGGCAAAAATTGCCTTAAAAATGCAAATTTGCATATTTCTGCACAATTTGAACAAATCTGAAATAGATCATCCTTAGGGACATATGTACCAAATATCAAAGCTATCTGACTGGTAGTTTTGAAGAAGACGATTTTTAAAGATTTTTTTACCAAAAATGACAAAAATTGCCTTTAAAATACAAATATGCAAATTTCACTACGATTTGAAAAAAATCTGACTGAAGTCACCCTAAGTAAACTGCATATTAAATTTTAAAGCAATCGACAAGCGGTTTCAGAGAAGAAGATTTTTTTACCAAAAACACCAAAAAATGCCCCCAAAATACAATATGCCAATTTCACCACAATTTGAACAAACTTAAGTGAGGTCACCCCAAGTGAACTGCATATGAAATTTCAAAGCAATTGGACTTGCGGTATCCGAGGAGAAGGCAATTGTTGGACGGACGACGACGGACGACGATGGAAAATCAACCTATTTGATAAGCTCCGCGTCGCTGACAGCGGAGCTAAATAAAAGTCACTATTACTTCAGGACTTAAGCTTTAAATAGAATTTTTAAAAAAACCTTTGGATAGGTTGACTATTATGTCGTATGTATCTGTGATCAGGTAAGGTAGTAGGTTTAACGACATCTATCATTAATGATTAACAATGTATATTACAATCCCCAATTTACAAAGGCATCCGCTGATAGAGATGTGTACGGCTACATCTTTCCCAAATCGGCAATTTATTCAAGGGGAAAATCGTAAACATGAGTCCCAAAACAATCTGAATATGGATCTATTACAAAGGTTATATGAACATGGATTTGGAACCCATTCACAAGCAATGAATTGTTAAGACCCGAGGCTGGACATGACATGCGTGACCCCACACAACTCAAGCCAATTGTACCGCTATGACCCGAGGTTTCTCGGCCAATCATGGCGTTCGTAGTTGAAGTAAATGATTTAGTTTGTGGAGTACACATGAGTACGCCCGTTCCAAAGGTGGTTGGCTCAGGCTGGATTTATAAATGTTGGTAACAGGGAACTCAATGAATTCAGGGGGGGGGGGTTGAAAATTATTTCTGGTGGTAGTAAAGGAATGTGTGAAAGTTGTGCTCTGCGGTATAGGGAATCTGGAAATATTGATCCATGATTCTCACAGTAGGCTGACGTAACTATTAATCTTAGTGTCAGGTGAGGTAGAGGTCACATTCTGATTTCAATCAAATAGCAATTCATTGTATCTAGGTCTGTCAAATTTTACAGGCAAAGTACTGGCATGTTTTCACATACACAACCCGATACGATCTACTCAAGGCAACAATTTATGTTCCGCACGTTAGTAAATTTACGAATCTTGTTGAGTGATTTTTGCTGTTACAGTTCCAACATAATATAGACAACGTATTCAACATAGGATTATTATTAACAGAAAGCTTGAAGGCATTTTATCGACGCATTTTTGCTGGACATTGCTTTTTGCTAGTCTGTGTGTCACAATGCCAACGACGTTACAGTACTCTTATCAGGAACGATTATTGGGAAGCATTCTAACAGTGTATCCCTGACAATTTTCAATTTACGTTATCTACTGTAGACCAGAAATGGGGCAGGTTTCAGCTAATTGTTCATTAAATTGATAGTTCAGTCGTCTGCGGAAATGACACAGAAGTACTATAGCTGAACATGAATAATGTCGCCTTACATGCTTGGTGACGAACTGCAGGCTATGAATTGAATTTCACAGTGAACGTTTCTTGGTACTGTGTTTTCAGTCTTGTCCGCTGGACTTTACAATCGGACTGACTGTGGAGCAACGTTGAAGTATGCAGTCGTATCTTCAATCGACCTCAAATCTAAGTACACTTTTCATGCAGGTCACACGATAGCACCTCTTGGCATCAAGATGTGAAAACGATACGATATGGCTTCTTGCAATTCAAAAACTGGATGCATGGAGAATCGTGACCCCTCAAACTTTTGCATGGGTAAAATTACCTTCCCCAAAATTTAAGCAAGAAAAATCCTGACCGTCGCCATATCCGTTTTTGTCAATACTTATAATAAAGTGATAATTACTACTTTCTAACAATTATAATTATTAGATATTATTATCTTGAAATAGAAGGTGTACGGTTCAGTGAAACATCAAAAAGCTAAATTCAGAATATGAAATTACAATATACTTTTCTATGAAGCAAAAAAAAAATATTGTTTGTGACTTGCAGTGGTGCAATGCAAACAGTTGTAATCTTAAGGGCCGATTCAAAGTGATTTCCGTTCTGCTGATTGTACGGACAGCAGAGTATAAATGTGACACAGTACAGTACCTACTACAATGAAAATAACATGAAAAATAGACAAGGAACGCTACTTTCCACCCTTTAAAATTTTTCCCCTTTATCACATCAACCCCATTCGTCCGCAAATGACAACGTTTTTATTAAATGTTTTCCCTAATATTACCTTAGGATTAGACTTGTCAGGTATATCTTGTATTCTTGTCAGCGGCCTGATATGATTTGAATGCATTGGCAGCTGCTGCTGATGTGCGGTGCGAGGCTTGGCTTATGTTCTAAAGATTTGATGACAAAGTGACGAGCGTGACTACAGATACTTTTTGAACTGTACCTGTGTCTATTTTGGTCCGACTCTGTGTAGCCGTTGGCTGTTAGCATATCTTATCAGAGGAGGTATCGCTACGAATTAGGTCACATTTAAATAACTCGCCGTTCACGTTATGTTTAAAAGGTCGTTGCTACCCCTCTCTTCGCAGCGATACTACACAACAGTTTACGCATATTTTTATAAACTTTGTCCACAATTGTTTCTTCATGAAGTACGCACAGATATTATATTACCAATAATTGAAAATATAATTTTTGCACAGTCAAGTACTGTTCATTTTGAAATCATTATAGGAGGAGACTATTGACGTAATTTAACAGCAATTTGCAGCACCCGGTACCTACTTTTAGTTGAGTACAAAACACGGAACAGACGTTACCATGAAGATTTCACAAATCGTACAAAGAGGCCAAACGTCGATAAGAGAGTTTGAGAACGCTTCATGTTTTGAAACTTGTAAAGTATTTGCTTCAATGACCTTGGCCTTATTTACAGCTCTAGTATACCTAAAAATTTAATTTTAGCAAATGCTATTTATCTCTTATTCCACGGAAGATGTGTTACAGATGGCTACCTTCGATTAAAAGTTATCTGACTGCACAATACTTAACCAGAAACTTTGTTCATATGGCACTGAAAAGCAGACATTGGAGTATTGCCCTGATATCCAGTGTTAAAGGTCATCAAGAATATTGGTCTAATGTGGACTGATTTCAATGTTGTCATTTTATTTAGCTACAACCTACAATGCAAAGTCATGGGCAAAATTAATTCAATGTAACAAAATCACAATCGTCTCGCAAAGTCAACATTTTCATCATTAAACGAGGCAAAGGATTTGAAGTCGAGGCGACATATCATGGAGGGTTATGCAAGGATTTTTAAAGCTATTAGTAGTGAGTTGTCAAAGGCAATACATGTAGCTTAATTAAAAAGTGGGTCTTACGGGGTTAGACAAAATGTGTCAGTTAAGGTGATAGGCCACATCTTGATATCGACCAAATGTAATTTATTGTGTCTGGAACTGACCTCAACATGTTTTCAACTTCACGATTTTACTCAGTACGAATATTGATGCTCTACATACTACAGTAAGATTTACAGCAGTTTGCAGTCAGATGTTGCAGTGGTTATTCCAACATAATATAGACAACCCCTTTAACATAGGATTATTATTAACTTAACACTTGCGGGCATTTTTGACGCATTTTTCTAGTCTGTGCGTTACAATAACAGACCACTTTACCATGCTCTTATCGAGAAGGATTGTTGAGTGTGCATTCGATATTTTTCAAGACAAAATTGGACAAAACAGTGTATTTCTTTCCGACGGAGAGGTTTTCGCCCTAACTTTTCCCTTGTCTTATTCACTGCATGTGCATTTTTTTTTACTGTTGATGGACATTTCGACCACAAGGAACGTAATGAATCGATGTACAATAATAAAAAACTTGCTATGACGAAGCAAGTCCAAAAATATAAGGACCAATTAAAGAGACTAGGCAGAAATAAAGAAAGCCTTGTGTTCGCAGTTAATCCCCAACATTTTGAATGTACGTTATCTGCTGCAGACCAGAGATCGGGTAGGTTTTACTTCTTCATGCATAAAATGGTCGTTCAGTTGTCTGCAGATATTACACACAAACCGTATGAAGTACCCTAGCTAGATATGAACAATTTTGCCTTACCTGTTCGGTGACGGTTGCAGGCTGATGATTTAATTTACTGTGATGTTTCCGTACACTGTGTTTTCAGTCGTAACAATCTTAACAAGACTTTACAATCGGACTGTTTGAAGAGTGCCGTTGGAGTATCGAGTTGGGACCAAAATCACTGGACGTCCTTTTACTGGCGCAAATGCCAGCATATGACGTACGGGGTGGAACAATCGAGATGGTTAATAAATGACTTTTAAGGCCACCTCGTTCTGAAGTACTGCTAAATTTTATCAACCATCAACCTCGAGTACAAATTTCGAACAGACAACAAGATAATACCTCTTAGTATCAAAAAATGAAATAGTGGCTGCTTGCAATTATTTAAGTCATTTTCGAATTATGTTTTGGGGCTGGACAAAATAACAGGAGGGGGATCTTGGTGATTCAAAAACTGGGTGCATGGACAACGGTGACCCTCCCCAAAGTTCCTTTTATGAGAAATAGTGACCTTCCTCCAAATTCGTGCCATGAAAAATCATGATCTACCCGCCTCCAATGTGTTAGGACATATATAAAAAGATAATTATTTCTTTTTAACAATTATAAATAATTAAATATGATTAACTAAAAACTAAATTGTATGGTATTGTGAAACAACAATAAGCTTAAACCAGAAGATGGCATTACAATGCCAAATTTTCTGCAACATAGAAACACAAGGGATTGCCTGTGACACGAAGTGGTGTAATGCGAGCAGTTGTAATGCAGGGGGTATAATCCAAACCACCATCACGTAATCTTTAAAATAAAGGTCGATTCTAAGTTAAGTCCTCCCATTGGTTGTACTGACAGCAGAGTCTGAACGTGATTCACCACAATTACCGATGAAATATTTAAGAGCAGATCAGGAATGTCATTTTCTGTCTATTACACCATTTTCTCGTTTATCTACATAAATCACCCCGCCGCGCATGACAAAGATTCTGTAGCATGTAGTCCCTAGCCTTGCGATGATATTTGTGATTTATGTGTTTTATTTTGTTGACGTTCCGATATGATCTGAATACATGGGCTGCTACTTCTAAATTCAACGTGCGGCGAGGCTTATGTTCTAACAATTTGGTTAAATTGGTTCCGTTCTCGCGTAAATTAACGAGCGTGACTACAGCACTTTTTGAAACCTGCCTGTGCCTATGGGTATTTTGGTCCGACTCTGTTTAACCATTGGTTGTTATAGCATATCATAACAGAGGGCCTGTCACTACGATTAAAGTCACCTTTAATTTTTCACCGATCGCGCTATTTTAAAAACAGTCGTCGCTCCCTTTCTTCGCAACGATTGCACTACAGATTACGTATTTCTGCA
Organism: Ptychodera flava; assembly: GCF_041260155.1. NCBI lineage: Eukaryota > Metazoa > Hemichordata > Enteropneusta > Ptychoderidae > Ptychodera > Ptychodera flava. The sequence continues at coordinate 1,450,452 of NC_091930.1, read as the reverse complement.
TGAAGTCTGCACAGTAATTGATATTACCAATATTTTATAATATGACTTGTACCGTGACACGGCTTGTTCAAGGGGTCACAAATATTAGCTTTGTACGTAAATAACAAGGGGGTTTTCACTCGCCTTTGGTTGTTTAGAAATTATTGTTGTCTGTTTGAGGAAATGGAATTTCTGTGAAAGCTTCAAGTAATTCTGTGGACGGCAATTCGTGGCACTCAGTACCTCCTTAAAGTCAAGTACAAAAATACGAAACAGAAATTGTCATGAGATTGCAGTAAATCGCACACAACGCTCATAAACGTCGATAAGAAGGTTTTCGGAACGCTTCATGTTCTAAACCCTGTTACCTATTTACTGCCATGATCTTGGTCTTATATACAACGTCAGTGTTCCTGTCATTTTTAGCTTGCAGCGATTGCAAATTATCTGTGTTTAAGTCCAAAGGAAGATGTGCGACGCAGATGACAATCACTGAATATAAACCATCTGACCACTGTGTATCGAACAAGGAACATTGTTCGCAATCAACTGTTTATGCTGCGAAGCCTCGCACCAGCTATTAAATATATTGCCATCGTCCACTCAGTGAATCCCTTCATGCAAGTGACCGTTGCTTTGTTTTCAAAATAGCAATTACCTTTGAACTTCACGAGACGGTCATTGGCAAAATAATCAGGTCCACTGGCACGTCATTAACACATATATTTTGCTTGTGAGTAACAGACAGAATGTATCTCTCGAATGGTCAAAATTTACGACATCGGATAGGCAGGAGCAAAGGCTAACAAGCTGCTATATGCAAATTAACGATCCTAAGAAGGTTGTTTTTTGGTGAGTCAGGAATTTAGGGATGTAATCCTGTATCGGCGCCGTCATTATATTGACTGAACCACACAGGTCATACGAGGTTACCTGATAAGCTCATGTTAGTGTTGTCACCAACGTTATTAATACCTTTAAAATGATAACCTTTGCTCGCTTCGCATCGATTGGCTCAACAGAAACGCAAATATCCGAACAGTTGTTTTTATGTTTGGCCTGTTGCAGGCAACGACGTTCACGTACACGGGTCTTCATAGCTGTACCTCTGTAGGTGAGCATTGATATAATTTAGATACGTGGGAAAATAGAAGTTTTGTAAGGCTTAGCACTTTGGTGGACGTGGATAGAACGCTGTTGCCTGGTACAAACTCATTCGAGGTGGGGTTGGGTTATGAAACTATTACGACTATTACGACTTGTTGATTAATCCTCAAGGTTACCGTGGTACTGCACAGTTCGAATTCGAAGTAAAGTAAAATGTCTCGTAAATGAATATGAATGCCTTTATCTCTTGTCAACAATGCAAGGAGGAAAATCGCATGATAGGCTCTTAGGGACCTCTCAATCATTTTTAGGGGGAACTGGCTTCAAGATGGATATTTTACAAACCTACTCTTTGGGGCAACCGCAAACCTTCAGCAGCGATGATATTTTGTAGAACAGTGACTTTCCACACATGTAAATACAATAATAAAATACAATAATGTTGTGTGTTTGTTCAAATCATAAACGCCAGCCCTATTAAAGCGTCCCTATATCTAGGAACCATAAATAATCAAGCTCACCGCATGAAAACGAAACTCATCGCAGTTTGAGTGGAGTTGCTTAAGCTCTACTGCGACTGTTGTGCGCAAAGTCGTTGTAACTGTGGGAAACTGCATGGGTGCTTGATACTCAGTTACTTACCTTGTCGTCTGGAGTGGTAGCTTTAGTCACAGAGACTTAGTTTTTTTAAATCGCAATGGCAGGTCTGACGCCAAACTATTTTACTGTGCCTACGTGCACTTTTTGACAGTTCCCCAACGACTATTTACAAGGACAGCTCTTATCTTTGGTATACAGACAGGTAACGACATGATCATCAATAGAGCTACACGGCGCATGCGTTACGAAGCTTATACTGTGAGTTATTACACCAGACGAACTTGCACGCTTGAGTCTGTATAACTTATACGCAGTTTTTACTTTCCATTCGAAATTTTTAATTCGTTCCAATTACTTTAAATGGAACTTTATGCGTAAGTAAACATTGCTTAGAATTTATGAAGATCTACTGGATGGTTACACTTGACATTGCATGGTACTGAGAACGAATACATTGAGTTCACCAAGTTCTTCAATCTATACGATGCTAAACCATTGACTTAAGGCTTAACGTAATCTTTCAAAATACAATTTAATGAAATGTACTTATTCAAACTCACTCAACAAATCTACTTGTTACCACAAAGGGAATGTCGAATGTTGTGAACATGAAATTTCATCCGCATACTTTAATTTTAAAAATAATATTGTGTTTTCTCGGCACTGAATATTTGTGAAGAATCCAATACGTACCGAAGTTGCAGGTGATATGAAAGTGTCGTATTTAATTTAGAACTAGTCTACATGATTTTATAAAAGCATAAAACGTCAGTCGAAATGAAAGTTCCGTTTGTTCATCAAAGCATAGCTCACATGTACATATATCCATGACGATGTTCTAACACATGATAACAGTGTACGCCGGGGAGAAAAAGGAAGTACGCGCCTGGAAATTGAGAGACTTAAACTATGGCTTTAAACTTTCCTCAATGAAAGTTTCAACCAACCATACCAAATCAGAATAAAAATCAGAAGTCACGGTTCAGAGTTTGGTACTACGGAAACAAACTATCAATGGGAGCCACCATTATTTACGGCCTTGGGTCGGAGGAATTTCATCTGAATTTTCATCTGAAATTTCGAATAACCCCCTGCCAGCCATGATGAATTTGAGTAACCCTTCCCGTCTCTAACACAGAAATTTTTACTGACACCCCCACTTAGAAAATATTACTAAATGTATTTATAAAATTTACAGCAATTGTAAGGACCTTTCAAATCCTGATGTACCCTGCTAGGTTAACATCCTTTATCTTGAAAAGGTGAAACCAACAAAATGAAGTCACAACAAAATATAGATATTAAAATAAAAGCTCATGCTATGGTAACCTGTATCCAACCACATAGTATTGTTTGATGTGGATGGGTATCATGACATGGTTTTCAGTAGGAAATCTGACTGCCTGTGGGCAGAATTCGAAAGTACAGGGGAAAACACGCGAGAGGCTGAAGGGAAGTGCCCCTATCTTGCGTGAAAAAATTCCTGAAATTGATGTCTGCAATGAGGCAGTCTGGTGCAATCTGAGATGTGTTTTCCATTTTAATTGCTAAGTAAAACTGTTAGAACACCCTAAGGGGAGAGCATGAGAAGGGTGTCCCTTTCTCGCTCCGAAAGTTTTTAGCATGATGCAATCTGAGAGGAGTTTCAATTTATTTTGCATGAAAAATTGAGTGACCCCCTTATTTCTCTCCACATTTTGAGAACCCCTCTGTAGCTTTCAGTTTTTTGAGTGACTCTCCCTCAGATTCCTCCTACCCCGCCCCATGGCCGTAAACAATGACGGCTTTCTAATGCGGTAAATTCTCGATCGGATCCGAACTCAACGTACGGTCCGAAGTCGCCAAGCGAATACATCACAGTCAAAAAGGCTAGATCTCCACCCTATAGCGTTAACTGATATTTGAAAGTTAAGATGGCCGCCATTCCTGTGTTAAGTCTATGGGAAAATAGAACTTATGATTTACGAAGAACTAATAGGTTGACAATATTTTTCACTCAAACAGCCGTAAAGTGAGCCCCCATAAATGTCAGATCGGATACTAGTAAAAATTGTAAGAATTTTATGGTACGAATATCTGTCCCCAAGGCGCATTACATTCCAATTTACATGAATTTCGCAAACTAGTATTCAACTTGGATTATAACCAGGGCCTTGAAAAATTTATAACTAGAGAGGCCAAGGCAGTTTGGTTAAAATTTCATTTTTCTTGTAAGTTAAGTTGTGGAAGTAAAAAATTAATTTCATTTTTTCCCGGGGATTTAAACTGGCATTTTTATGAAGTCATTTCTCTTCATGTTGGAATTGTGTGGTGATTCAACTGTCAGTTCTAGGACTTTTCCATCCGTACCGAACACCTCATAATTGTAATAATATTGTACTTTCCCATTAGACATGCACAAAGCAAAGGTACCCCTTATGCAGCAAAATGGAGACTGTCCCATGGCATTACATCGCGAATGCGTTTAACCTCAACAGCCTGTAGCCTCTGAACGCTATATTGCGTCGATGTGCGCCCTCTTTGGCTACGGCTACTATCATAATCGTTAACTCTTTACTGACGGCAGATATGAATAGATATGGAAACGGAAGGAAAATGATGGAAAAAATGAAAATGTAACGTGAACGATGCAACAGATATAGGGTACAAGTGAGTTGTCAGTTCTGTTAGGCTGTTTATGACATTTATTTCCATTTTGCACATTTTTTTATTGTAAATGAAGAGAATTGTACAAAATTAATGATTCATCAGATTAGTGTAAGACACACTTGTTGCAAAGATTTTGTTTTGAGGATAGAGGAATTGGTTTCAATATATTCATGTTTTGCTTTAAAGAATTAATTTATTTGTAATACCATAAAGAAAAATGTACTGCGTAATGTCGGGTTAGGCCGCCTGTACCTTCGGGCTATAGCGATCTGCCCAATAGGTTCTCAATTCGTCATACGAAAAGTTATAGTCTGACAGTAAAACTATCGGAAAAGTACGTGTTTTTTAATTGCGAAAATAACTTCTGAAATGATAGATTTTTTGATTAGATAATATGCTGAATGCTCAAAATAAGGTGATCCTATAATAACTAAGTCGGACTGTAAACAATTTTAAATTGAAAATCAGAGAATCTGTCACTAAAAATAATTTTATATGATTTGTTTGTATCAAAGCCAAATAATTACATTTATCCTCTGAAATGAAATGTTAGATTAATAACTTGTTATTAAAAGTAATGCCAATAGCCAGAACCACGAAATCCCAGAAATATATGCGAATTTAGTTGTATCTACGAAGAACAAGATCTGAACTGTGTTCAGGTGATTCAATGACGAAGAAAGCCTTGTAAGGGCTTTTTAGAAATACTTGAGTCACGTCACTCGTTTTCATGAAAATGGAAAACATATATTGATATTGATATAACTGGATAACATGAAAAGCTAAACAGGTAACTTATCTTCTCCTTTGACCCCGAGCATTCATCCTAAAAAATATTAGCTCCGACCAATCGTGGTAAAGAGGGCGCCACACAAGACAATAAATAATATTAAAGGTATACGTAACAGAAAAAAACATGTTTAAAAGTGTCCACGCGTGTGGTAGGATTTTATTGTTATTTATTTAAACATTGTTGCACGAATTTAGATCGCTGATTGTTTGCAAGATGTTAAACTAACACTGTATATTTGTTCATCAAGAATATCTGTCATCACTATGTGGGGCTTAAAGTGACGAAAATACCCAAGCAAGACAACAAAGACACACAAGTTGATATAATATAATAGCAATAACCCCCTTCGCAGTCGGGTATACACTCGATTTTTGTACAATTCGCTCCATATAGCACTCACTTATCGGCTCGTGCTATATGTCGCGCATTGTACCAAAATCTCGTGTATACCCTCCTGCGGCGAGGGTTATTGCTTAATCAACATAGGGCTCTAGATATGAATCAATATCCTATGTGCCACCGCAGTTACGTTTAGCGAAATGTACTTACTTAAACCGACACAAAGTGTCTTGAAATAAATTAGATCATAGCGTAATATTTAATTTTCGTGTTTGCGAGTCCACTGAAATTAAAGTGCATAATACTAACAGCGCCATCAGTGGCATACTGTTAATATCTATGCCCATTGTTACAGTCTTATAAGTTCTTATGTAAACTTTGTGAGCACTAGTAATATTGAATGTTAATATCACACGATGTTTTATCGATATTACAGTTTTCTGATGATTTAAATTGATACAGATGTTTAGTATTCAGTCGTTGTATTGTATGTTTGATACTTACTGAATCCTATATAAATAAGTAATGATAAGCAAAATATGATACAATCGAATGGCAAAATTACATCAACCTGGAACCAATATATTGGAAAATAAATGCATAAATTGTCATATTCTAAAGAATAAACAACGTGAAGATCAACAATGAATTCAAAAATTAGATTAATTCATTGTCAATCAAGAACAGTTTATGTAACATCAAAATACAAAAACAAAACAAAACCAAAAAAAACCCCAAAAAACAAAAACATTTTTGCTCTTTGACACTTCATTGTGAGACTGCACTGTATGCTTTCGTGCCAGACGTTTTAAAACTTTTTGAAAAATATTCTTGGTTTTCATTTTTGTTTTTATATTTCGGGGTAAATGATATATATCTTATATTACAAATGATATGATATGCGCCCTCTCTTCTATTTGAACACGGGAGGAGGTATCAACCTGACTATAGGTACTTGAAATGGTAATGCCTCTTACAATTAAGTAGAATCCTTAAACAAATCGTTCGATGAGAGAGAGAGAGAGAGAGAGAGAGAGAGAGAGAGAGAGAGAGAGAGAGAGAGAGAGAGAGGGGCATTGGCGCAGCGCGTCGCCCGACGAGAAGTGTTTGACGATGCGCGGCGCCAATGTCGAGTACATCATTTTTAAGGTATTCTATTGAAAACAGATTATCGCACATCTTTCCTTTGTGACGCAGTTTATTTTACCATTTAGATGTTCTCATATGCATTAAACTCCTTTATTTACTTTCAAGATTATATTTTATTGTCGCTCCTTAGGTCTACAACAACTTGCTTCAATTCAAGTAAAGCAGTGCAAGCAATTCAAAGTTTTTTGCTCTTGTTCATCTAGTGTAGAAAGCATAAAGTTCTTCACAAATCTATCGATTTTTTTTCATCTGTACTTTGAAATATTTCACTCAATTTTCAAGTCCCCCTCCCCCAATTTGCAATATACCTTCAAGCAGACACTTATCATCACTATGTTTTTATCACCAAAATTAATCATCTTAGCTTCATGGAAATAACTTCAAACTTGACTTAGACAGCAATTTGTCATAATGTACCATACAAAAACACTGTATACTGTCGATATACTGTAGGCTGTAACTTCTTACAAGCTGATTGCCACCCGTTATGAATTTACAAAAAATGAATCCACGTGGCTGACTCTTGACGATTTCACTCATGTGAGCAAAACGTATAACCTCATGACTCTAGGAATTTACTATCTGCGATTAGATTGTAATCAAATCAAAGAAATTTCAAGCCATAGTGTCCTGTCTATTCTATGTTGTCATGAATGGTCGCTGACAATTTTAACGATATCTGCTACCGGCAAATGTGCGTAATATGTCAAGACAAAATATAAGTATCCAATACAAGGATACACTTTTAAATGTGTAGGATACCCTTTGGAAGTAAATTATGGACTCGATCTGCGTTGCCACATAAAGTTGTCTTGCTGACTGGCTTTCCATACTGTCTTGCCCCAGTGAATTACGGATAATATTTTCCCGTTATGCTTGGTGGCATAGCATCAACATATCTTGATTTATCTTTGATGCTATTATTCTGGCTTTGTTGGCATCACTATTTACGGTATCTCTCTACCAATATATTATTTTTTTATGATACCGTGTCTGAAACATGCAGATTTCAAGTAGAGCTACACATGATGCACGAAGATACGAACAATGTAAGTCATTCCGGATTCTAAAGGAAAGCACATTCTTCAAATGCCGATTCATTGACAACTGCTTTCACATTTTTACCTTAAGTTATTCATTGCTATAAATCTGTCATAAACGTTCTTTCAGAAGTTATATAGGTATCAAACAATCATGACAACCATTGTATGTAACCTTGTATAATTTTATCAATAGCACATCCCGTGATAGGTGTACTCACACAAAGGAGACAGTCGCACTCATAGTCGAGCAAACGAAAATACTCATCCTATATGTTATTAGTATTTCCTTTTACTTATATTGATAGAAAACAGTATTTGCATACCAATACAATGAAAATAACATGCATATTAAAACATAAACAAATATATGGCGTGAAAAATGGGAAAATTATTCAAACCGGTTGTATACATTGTACTATGCATGATATTCACTACACATGTTTTAAATATCAACTACTGTCAAAAATACTGCCTTAAAACACTTCAGTCATCTAAAGATGTCATATTTTGCGATTAAAACTTTGATTCTTGTTTGAGCAAGGACACGTTTTCCTATAAACAAAATTTAATGCAACCATCAAAGTGAAATCCATTACTTGAAGCGACAACGGGGTTCGTTGTTTTAATCCGGTTTTTTGAAAATGTATAGCATGGCGAAAGTTATGTTATCACCTATATTAAAGAGAAATGTATATCGGCATTTTTTCCCGCCAAAATATATCAGAATGTCTTACTTTGCTCTCTGTACTGTTCTGTACTTATTTCTACCAATAATTATTGCAAGTCTGTCATAGCATTTATGTATGCGCTGTTCATTAAATGTTAGTCAGAAAATAATGGAAGATAAAAAGTGTTGCACTGATATTTTTCTGATTTACAAATGTGACTGTAAGGAATGACACTCAGAATGTCTTCAAAATGTTTGTTTTATTTAAAAATCGTTAATATACTTCATGAATTATTGCTATTATTTCATACATAAAATTGAGTGCACATTTTGATCAAACTTCAGAAATACATTTTATGCTTTGAAGATTTGATTTTTCAGAGTTTTTCTCACATGTTTCTTAAATACTTTCATTGTTATGACACGTTTTAATTAATCAGGGAAGATGTAGAAATAAAAATCGTAATATTTTAGTTTATTTCAGTTTCTGGTGTATTTAAGTGCTAATTAAATACAACCAGTGTCAACATCACAGACAGGCATAAATCGTTTCATGGCTGTAGTGAGCGTGTATGAGCTTCAAAGGATATAATAGAGAGTCGTTACTCCTTGAAAATGTTCAATGAAAATTCTCATAAACTACATCTTAAGTGAAATGAAGTTCAACTTCTACAACGAAAAATAAAAAAAAACTAATCCCTTTGAATTCTTTGAAAGATTACTTGGCGCTTTATGTTCCATTACACTTTTTTTCGACAACTCAGGGGTATTTTTTGGAGATAAAGCAATATTGAGTAGCTCAGATAATTGTGGAAAAATTTGCATGCGCTAACTTCGATTACTTCTTTAGGATTTTCAAAATCTCTGCAATATTTTTCTCCATGTTATCAATCTTCTGTTCCTGCTTGAGAACTCTTTCTTCGATGTTTCCAACTTTTCGAAGAGCAGCTTCACTCCTGCTAATACTTTCTTTGAGTCCACTGACGTCATCAAGTACTGTTTCCAATCTGGTTTTGAAGAAATGAAAATTTAGCATATGGAAGTAGAATAATACGAAAAATAAGAGCATCATGCTTCTAAAGTAGATTTAGACTGTACCTATGAGGTAATAATTGTAAAAAAGCGCCTTGATCACATGTACATGTGGATATGTTCGCTATATAATAACCCATATATTATTATTATTATTATTATTATTATTATTATTATTATTATTATTATTATTATTACAAGTTTAGGGGCTTATAAGTATTATATAGAAATCTAATAACAGTTCATTGAAGCTGTGGGAATTCTGAAAAAGAGGTGTTGTTTATTTTAATTTTGTCAATAGGGGTGACTTCTAATTGTCGTGCATATATTCTCTCCGCCAGTTAGGTGTTCCTTTTGACATCACTACCCTTATGAATATTCATATACTTGCAAAAAATGACAGTCGCTGTGTCTGGCAGCGCCTGCTCACAGCTGCTGAGCTGCACAGCGTAGGCTTCGAATCACAGGCGTGTTGTTTTCTGGGTAGTTTCTATAAGTGTAGTTCTACGTTTCGACGTTCTCTTCCGTAGCCTAATCACCAAGGTAAGAAACAGAATTATCCGGCCTGCCAAGAAAACTGCACGTTCTTGTCGAAAAATAAACACAAATCCTTCATTGAGTTACCTAGTTAGATGCGGAAGGATCTCGGCTGTCCAAAAAACACACTCATGTCACGATAAAATGAAAACTTTCGAAGAAATCTGCCGCGTTTTGACAACATCGGCGTTTCTGATGGCCACCGTTGTAATAACGCAACTCATTAACATAATGGACGGTGTCTGCACATAAAAACGTGGTGCATCTCAGTCTGATGCCGTTGATGGCGTTGCTCACGGACCAATCAGCGATGCGGACGGCGTACAATTATGATAATGAGTTGCGTTATTACAACGTTGGACGCCAGAAATGCCTAGTTTGTCAAAACACGGTAGATTTCTCCTAAAAGTTGTCATTTTATCGTGACATGAGAGTGTTTTTTTGGACAGTATGAGAGCTTCCGCGTCGAACGAGGTACTGACTGTAGGATTCGGTTTTATATTCGACTAAACGGGCATTTTTCTTGGCAGGCGGATAATTCTGTTTCTTACCTTGGTGATTAGGCTATGGAAGAGAACGTCGAAACGTAGAATAAACTACACTATAGAAAACTACCCAGAAAACGACAGGCCTGTGCATTCGAATGCAGGCCCATCGTGGCAGTCGTGAGGCATGTCGAAAACACAAGGCCACAGCGACTGTGGAGAGTCTATGCTAGTGTAATTGGCCTTGTAAACGTACCTTCAGCGTGGCATTTGTAGTTGTGGCGAAAACCATAAACCCTCTCCCTATGCTGACGTTGTTGGTTTTATTTTGTTCATGTGCATTAACTGTAAGCAATCAAGGAAGTTTTGGGATGGAAATAGAGCAAAGGCATGAGCTTCCATGAGATCTGTGCTACAAATAACTTTACGCATGCGCACTCTTTTGCCAGTGTAATCTGCCAATATGAGCGTGCGCAGTTGAGTGAACGTGCTCATGAATGTGTAGTCTGCACACTACGTCTCGTGTCATTCAGCTTTGCATGTTGACAAAAACTGGAATTACTGCAGAGAATACTTTTCAGGACATCACATGTGAGTCTCTAAGGTAACAAGTAGGACGTTTAGGAAATCTTTTCAGAAAGTTCACGCCGCCTGTGGCCATTTTGTGGAGTATAAGCTTATAGTTATACATACCTGGAGCGTATACAGTATTTCTACTGTACATTGTACATATTGCCGGATAATATGCGATGGAATTTTGCGTTTCACGTTTCAATCATTCAGATGGAAATGCTGCCCTTCTCCAAACTTTGAAAAAAACAGGGTGACAGATTTGGAATGCTAACAATTGTATATCAAGAATGACGTAATTTAATGAGAAGACATTTGTATTCGAGCACGGCTACAGTTTTTGATTCGAGAACTCTCATCATGATGGACCGTGGTTGTATTCAACAATCGAGAGGGCATAGGGTGAGTCGAACTTTTTCCTATGTCCATGTAGTACTTGTGCAAAAATAAGCGAATCCACAGGCCTTTGGCGAATCAATAAATGCGTTTTTCACCAAGCTGAAAGGTTGAAAGATCCGTCCGTCACTTTGGGACGAGCTAGATAAATGCAGTCAAACCCAGCTGGGCAAATAATGTGACTTGTTCTGGAAATTACGAAGACGACGTGCGGTGGAACTTTGCAACAAAGTTTCAATATCTGTACTGACGTACTTGAATGACTTGCACAGGAAACAATGGCCAATAAAAACGCATTCTCGTTGCATTTTGATAATGTATCAATCACAATGACACAGAAATTATGCCTCCTCCCGGCAGAAGGGCCATGGCCAATTTTTAGCCCTGCTAAGTATGTCTCAGTGCTGAAAAGGCCATGTTTTGTCAGGTTGTCACGGCGACTTTCAAAATTTACATACAACTCTGAGAGTGAAACGGGTTATAGGTCACAGACCTTTTGAGTCCCACTGTCGTCCATTATACCTGTTTCCTTGGGTATTAAAGGTGTGCAAGTATACACATCAAAAGACTAGAAAATTCACTTCATGGGCAGAATCTCGTAAAGTAGCCTTTTCTTGTCTGGTTAACGAAAAAAGATACCCCTGATCTAAAATATGCATGGTTTTAAATAAAAAAGCTGTGGTTACTGAAATGGTTACTATGGTAACATTAAACAAAAATGAACATGGAGTTCATACTGTTATAAATACACTTAGGAGAGCATTTGCATAGTAACTGGGATTACTTTTAATGGACTTTGGACAAAAATTGAAATTTTAAACGCAAATAGGGTACTATGGAAAAACAGGGCAGTAAAAATGGATATCATATTTTGTCGTTCTAACCCGAAACAACCCTTTGGTATAATATTTCTGTTGATTACTGGATTTTTACACTGGATATTTGGTCTTTCTAACCCAAATATCCCTGTGATATAACACATTCTGTTGATTCCTGGATTTTAGGTGGAATCTTTGAAAAACTGGTAATTTTAACTCCTGAATGGTTGCCATGGAAACATCTCACATTAAAATGAGTGTAATTCTTTGGTGTTCTAACCAGAAAAACCCCTATTATCAATTTTTACATCAATCAATAGTTCTTTAATAGGAATTCGGGAAAAAGTAACGTTTTCAATCCAATAATAGTTACCATGGCAACTCAAAACATTAAAATAAGTCTGGTTTTTGTGTTCTCTGACCCCAACTCCCCCGCTAGATAATTTTCATATCAATCAAAGTAACTTTTCATGGGATATTAGAAAAACTGAAATTTTCAACCCCTAAAATGGTTACCATGGAAACATGGGCAGTGAAATCGATATCATATTTGGTCTTTTCGACCCAAAATACCCTTATGGTGAAATTTTCACGGAAATTGAACCTATTATTATTCGCGTTATTATTTCTATATAATACTTATATTAATAATAATAATAATAATAATAATAATAATAATAATAATAATAATAATATAAGCTTTGAACTTCAGACTGTTTCACTACCTTTTTTGGTGAAAATAGAAAATTAAAGTTTCCCATAGAATGACATACAAGTAGCTATTATTTCGAAATTTCAAAAATCCGTAAGCTATGCGTAATTTATCACTTTTGTAAAACAATATCTGATACCCTAATTTCTTCTTTGATTTTGAAAGAAATTAGTTGAAATTTCTCTGAAGGTTTGATCCAACGTTTATATCTTTCAGTTTAAAGTTGCATTCTACCTTGATAGGAGACTGTAAAAAGAAAGGACGGGTTATGGAACACACGACATAAGCGCTGTTATGTCATTTCCAGAGTATTTTTTCGCAGTAAACGAAGAGAAAATCATCTTATTCTATCTAGTAATAAATAATTCACTGAAAATACAGAATGTTGACCATTTTAAGATACAGGACAGTAATTTCAGAATACTACAATGCGGAGAAAATTGAATCAGTACACAGCAAGTAAAATAAAAAGGATACCCCTGATTAACTAGATAATCATGTTATTTTGAAAAACACATAATTACATACGTAGAATAATAAACTGAATAAGAGATCTTATCAACATGAGCTAATCCGCCCGATATTTACTTATAAAAGCTACATCTCACAGTTTCGACATCACAGAATGAGGCCAACATCACATCTTGGAACCCAAAAATTTGAAATTTATGTGAAAGATGTTTAAGAGAAGATGTTTTCACAAAATATGCGAAAATTGGTTCTAAAATACACGTAGTATATAAGTTTAATCAGTCATGAAGATATGGATTAGGCAGTCTTCAAGGAATTAGAAACCAAATAAAATGATATCAGACAAGCAATTTCATATTTGAAGAGCTATTGACTTGAACAGCGAAAAAAAAAAAAACTGGTTAGAAAATTGTATTTATAGAAATGTCAAAGAGTTTCTGATAAATTGTATTGGGTAACCTCAAGGAATTTTTATCTGTTCGAATTTAAAATAATTCTTTCTGGAATACTTTTACATGGAAAAGGTGCTTTGATAAAAGGCAGAAGAGAAGAGGATGCCGAATTTTATGACCATTTGATATTACTTAATGATGTCATTCTTAATGTCCCTTGAAACTTGTCAACCAAATTATAAGCCACAGGACAACCTTATTCTGCTCTCAACGTAAACATTTAACTTCAAGTTATTGGCAACCTGTTTCAGAAAATACGACGTTTTCAGGAAAATATGGAAAACACTCAGAAACTACGTTTTTCAAATTTATTCTACCATAAATGCGTTTTTATCAATAGTTCCCAAGGTATTCATGTGCTAAATGCATCCTCAGTTGAACCAGCTCTTTGCGAGAGAAGTTCATTATATAAGAAGTATGGAAAAATGGAAGGATGTTAAAGGATTGCGTTCGTAGAGAATCAATTGCATCCATTACAAACTATCAGACAGCTTAAGGATAGTGGTTGGATTGAGGGCTTGGACGTTGTATGCTTTACCCTTGCTTTATTTCGGCGTGGTTCACGGGCTAGCTGTGGAGGAGCAATCTCATAAAACGGCAATCACATACGTTCGTGTGATGTTCGTCGTGGAATTCGTCGAAAATGCGGTTGCGCTGCGGTTAGGGGTATACCAAGACGAGTGTAGGGACTAGACAAATGACACTGACACTTAAAGGATAACGAAAGAATAAGAACATAATGAATAATGATCTCATAAAATTCAAATGTACCGGTACAGAATTACAATGTCGTTAACAAAAACGTACTATTACTAAATCAAACCTGCTCACTTCAGCACTCAATATGTCTAAATGTTATAAAAAATAAAATATATTTATTCAGAAGTGCAAAATGATATCAAAAACCTGTTAACAATGTTGAGACTATGTACACGTGTAGTATCATTGTTCACTTGTCAATCAGATCGAAGGCTCTGAACTTGTCATACAAACAGTACAGTGTCCGTTGCAGTACACTAGTTATCCAAACGCCTATGTGGTAACGTTAATAACACAGTGACACTAACATTCCATCCAAGGTACACGTGTCTGGAGAAAACGAGCGTAGTGTCGCCTGCCAAAAGTCTCTCCAGGCGTCGTTCAAAAGTTCATAGACAAACGTGTGAAACAATATCGACTTTCACCGATGAGGGCGTTGTCCCAAAAACAACAGTCACGTCGAGTTGCTTCCGAAATTAAACGGGATGAGTCAGAAAGTATCGTCCATCTCAGTAGCGTGTAAATGGGCATAAGAGACGGCAAAGCATGTCTCGGCTATAAACCACAGACATTACACGCAATTCGCTACGTATGAGTTCAACTGGGAAATTCGCTTGTCGACAATGCTCCGCGTTCCTTCAAACGTGAAGTAAAACTCAACAACAAAGCATTGATCAGTTCTGTGAATGAAAAATCACTTACATGGTCGATTAATCATGCTCGTAAAATGATCCGTCCACAGTTTAGACGTTGGCATAGAGTTATGCGGCTTGTTGCATTCCTCACGCCCAGTTTAGAGAACTTCGAATAGCCGTAACGTTATCGAGTCCGATTTTCGTGCGACTTGCATCGACCGATTCGTACTTACATCAGCCTCCAATACGTGAAGCCTCAGCGTTGAGAAACCTGTGCGAGCATCCCTAATCGTCGGATCTCTGCAATCGATATCTCCAAAAATATGGTCGATTTCAGCAATCACCCACGCTTCGTTCAAGTACAGCAGACTTGACATCCAAAGGTGTCGAAGAAATACCTCTTCATACGCCGGGATCTCACGAAGACCAGCTCTAATAATGTCAGTAAACATCCAGCTTCCCTCGCGTCCCTTTTGATGCAATTTCATCACACGATTCCACCGATGGTTCGGATTTTGTGGAGACTTCCACTCACCTTACCGGACACCGGCCATATTCGAAGTCTCCTCATTATCAAGTTTTCCTCGCCGTATTACACCCGCCAAACCTTGGGTAAAATACACGCGCGTCTTCCTTGACTGAACTGATTTAACCTTTCGAGCAGCAAAAAGTCAATAGATAACAATAGAAGAGCTTTCGTACAGAAATCACAAAACCTGAGGTTCAAATATCACATAAGAATACAATCAAAATCCGTGGATTATTTTAATTGCGTAATCACCACAAAAGCAAAAGTCAGTACTTAAAACAATCCATCATAACTATTTGTTGGGTCATCCCACAATGCCTTAAAGGGATCGTATCCTAGTAGCACATGGGATTGTTGATTAATGATTTATGGTTGTGTGTATAGATGAATTGATTGTTAAAAAACTTAAGAGGGACGGTTACTATGTGATTAAAATGAGAAGTTCAGACAAGAAAGTACCTTTTCTCAGTTGAGTCTACGTCTTGTTTGTTTTTCTTGATGAAATAATTCTCTAAGTGTTTCTTCTCAAATCGGTTTAACATCACATCTTCTTCGCTATCCTTAACCAACTCGACACCTGTGGAACATGCAATTACATTTAAAGATCAACATTTTGAAACTCGATCTGCTCGAACCTTTAAACGGTAATATATTATGTTTTCAACGACTACATACGTTTTTATGGATATATATATATATATATATATATATATATATATATATATATATATATATATATATATATATATATATATATATATATATATATATATATATATATTGACACCACAGATCATGTGGTCAGGAAATCAGATATCATGTACGATATGTTATATGAAATTTATACTCTGAGGTCTGATTTATAATCATTTAATCAAGCCCATTACAATAAACAGTTATGTGAGAATTCAGGTCACACCAAAAATAATATGAAAACTTTCATTCATTTGCTTTTATGATATTTTGTCGACTTATACAAGTGTTTTGTAAAATACTGTTACAAGGACTTGGTATTGCACAGTCGTGACTGTGGCAAATATCACTTTAGGAAACTTTTAATTAGAACAAATTTTAACACATATTGATCGAAAAACCAGCGGAGATAAGACAATTCTTTGCCCTTCTTTTGCGACAACATACCTGTTACCGGGAAAGACCATATTCAAAATTCTTAATTGTATACGTTTTGAAAAGGAAAAGTTGTCTAGTAAAGACACGCCCCTTTTACTAAAGATTTTACACTACATAAGCGTATGAAAGCTGCACTGGCGATCACATTAGGTTTCATTCATTTCGGATTCTTTGGCAGTCAATGTATGGTAGTTAAAACTGTCACAGTATGCCAACTTTGACCTTTGGAAGTAATATACTTTATGTGACCGACACAAGCAACACCCCAAATCTAAAAAGGGTCTTAAACGAAATGCATAAAGGCAGAACATTCTTCTACACAAAAGAGTATAATGTTGCTTTATGATCTCCTACACCATTTTAACATTTGTAAATCATAAACGTCGGACATTTTAAAAAAATATTATATTACCATACAGGCAAATAATTAGATGATACACATGGTTAATAATAATTAATGGTGGAACAAGAAATTTGTCTTTTAAATAGGTACCAATTGTAAGGCAACCAAGACTATTATCACATATAAGAGCCGTGATTGACAAATAGATGGAGAGATACTTTGAGGGATATCGATACATTAGACACTTACGGAGAGAGTCCTTGACTTTCTTATTAGACACACCTGTTACCGGAAGAGACCATATTCATAATTAATAATTTGATAATTGATACTTGGAACTATAGATTTTACACTACATAAGACTTTTAAAAAGTCCCTCGCCATCGTATTACGTTTCGTTCATTTCGAACTGTGTGGTGGTCTCGAGCGGCCTGAGTATGGTGAACTCTGAGCTTTAAAAATAATTAACGTTTCATGATCGGCAAAAGCAACACTGCAAAAAATGCACAGAGGCACAATATTCTTCAGTACAAAAGTTAACTTGATGTTGCTTACTGATATCCTATATCAGTTTATCATTTGCGATGATCGTCAAAATGGATCTAAAATAAGATTATATTACATGTACTTACTCTCTTTAATAATTAAACGATATACAATATTGATAATGATGAGTGGTGGGGCCAGAGTAGGTTTGTCGTGATACTCGCTAATTAATCCGAATCGATAAAACTTCCAATATAAGTCTGCGTTGTCTTGCACACTTTGAAATGTATAGCTTTTATAAAAGAGACACAAATAATTCATATTTATTAGCATATGGTTTGTAAATTGACATGTACATCCCATTTTTCATAATTCTCAAATAATTCTCATATTACAAGAACGTTGCAGTGGCTTTCTTGATTTTGCTATCGTATGGTGGAAATAAAAGATGTTTACTTTGTCTACAGCAGCTCTATCAAAGTATCCCAAGCATCTCGACTTTGTTAAATGTTAGAAACGAGGACGTCCGACTGGTGTGCCTAAAACACTTTCCAATATTGGTATCGCCTGTCGATTATCCTAAATTCAGACAAATATCAATCAACGGCACGAACAGATGTAAGTGCCTGTCCTCTACTTTACGGAAGAGCATTTGTGTTTGGCATTCGAGTGATACATTTTGCGAAGTACGTTACCTGAACATGGCGATGAGTAAATTGACGAGTAAGATATTGGAAATCAGCATGTAGATTGCAGTTAGAGTGGGTGCCACCCATTGATGTCCGTCAACTTTAGCGCAAACACTCATTGGTCTGTGATCTTGGGACGAAGTCGTATTTCCAACCAGTTCTTGTTATAGAAATGTTCAATAGGACAAATATAAGTGTTGTGTACGTGGGACATTGTAAGAAACGTTTACGCGTGCGATAATTAATTTCTGCAGCATTTTTCATTATCAAAACATTTCTAAGTAAATATGTTTCGCTCAGATGTTAATTTTCCAACGATAATTTTGTAAGGTACCTTCTGTACGTCAAATAGTAAAAATAGTACTTTTGAATTCTTATATATTTTATCGAGCATTAATAACAAAACTTTTAAAATTTGAAAAAAAAAATAAATACACGTAATGCACAAAAAGAAAAGAATCAATACATATAATTGTGGAAACTTTGAATGAAATAGGTTGTGTACCTTCATCTTCTTCCAGAAACAGCTCGCCATAAAGCCGCCAGTAAGGTTTATATAAAGATCGAAAAATTAAGTTAGAAGAAGGGTCTACGTTTGGATGAATGATAGCCTCGTTAGCAATGCCAAAACTGGCAACGAAAATAGTCAGTATGTACAGGAATAAACGGAGATCCTTCATCTGCAACAGAAATGCAATTAGTCCATATTAATCCATTTCATTATTTTTATAATAACGTATTTTTGTGTAAAGGCGGGAAAGAAACGTGCACAAGTTGTCTATCTTTTCTCACTGAACAGCTATACTTTATATTACATTTAACCTTGTCCTTCATTAACATATCTGTAGTTTCCTTAATAATTGCCCCAAAGGTTTTCTTTCACCTGGTACAGCGATGTATTAATTGCTTCGATAAAGTTTGTGTGCGATGTGTAATAGCGTGTATGTGAGTGCGAGTGCTTCCTGAACTCTACAGCGTGTGGAGAGGTCGCAGTCAAAACAATGATAAAAACTTAAATAGGTTATAGAACCATATTTTGTTAAGGGTAGGAATTCGGCCGACCGGTTTTCACTCTGATGTCTTCCCTAGATGAATAGGTGCTGCACGCTGTGAGTTCGATTCCGATCGAAAATCCATTAAATTATACAGAGGAACAGTCGCTTACCATTCTACTTATCATTATTATCTTAGGTCCAACTCCTTCGAAAACAAAACCCAAGGGCAACAAACGAACAGAAAACAAGATGAAGGTCAGGCTGTACATCACTCTTGCAACGGCAAATCCACAGGGAGGAAGGGCAAAGCGTAGCATTACGGACACTGCAAACATCACATACATAACAAAATCGAATCGGTTCCACACATCAGAAGACCAACTGATTGCTCTTTGTTTCATCGACTTCTGTTTACGGTCGAACAGCTGTTGAAAAAAGTAAAGCAGTGTGAGTTATTCAGAAAGCATATTTTACGACATTCAGTCGCAGTACTTGTCTGAAAATGTGATTTGAAATTCGTGTACTTTATAATTGCTAGACACAATTTTAATGATAGCAAAAAACGTAAAAGCATTACATGACAACTTTGTTCTTGGGTGATTTACTGCAGATGCTGTACATAATCAGGATTTTAAGTGATTTTCTCGGATTCTATGACAATACAATGTCCCAACCTTACTAGACTGGCTACCAGTTGCCTAGCCTTTCTGGCCTTGCAACTTGTGTACCTGCAAACGCCATGCAGTGTTAGAAGCGATCTGGCCGTCTGGTGACATAAGCATATACGTAAGCACATTATACAAGGACTTCGGACTTATGAAGCGATCGGTTTGTCACAAGAAATAATCTTGATTCGTAGGCCATAGTTATCTTAACTTGATTAAGGAGGTTTTGTTGTCTTGATATGATCAGAGATGAGCACTGGCATGCAGAACATGATCAGGAAATTAGACCTGACACGGACATAGCACTCATACTACACAGTGCAGAGGTATCATTGGGCCTCCATCACGGGCATTGTTCTGTTCATACAAGTTTTCAGTCTGACTAAATCAAATAGATAGTTTACCAAGCTTGAAAAACAAGAGTAAAAAGGTTACCGTATCGAACACTAAAACTTCCATTATCAGTGTAATGAAGAATAATGGCAGATATTTCAATGGATGCAACAAGGCCCCTCCACTGTGACGAACTCCCGGGGAAATTCTGCTTACCGTCATGAATAGTTACAACCTCACGTCATTATAGCAACCCAAACCCTTCAAGGTTCACAAGTCTGTAGGACAAGGCGTTCATCCCACCATCTTCTCGACAGCATACCGCTTAGTGCTTTGGTCTACTGATATTTAGTCCTTTAATTTATTATACGTTTTGATACTTTTATGCTCACAGACTTTGAGCAAGTCCAAATCTAAACTTTTCTAAAATAAACTTTTCCTTGAATCGCATTTTCATCTTGATGAAACTTCGGCACTCTAAATATAGCACTAGCCTAAAGAGAAGATTTAGTATGTAAATGACATGCAAAAACTACACACGAACCTGTCTGAATTCTTCAACAACCAAAGTACAGACCCAGAAAATAACAACGCATTCCACTGTACTAGGTGCACCTGCTTCTTCACTTGGTCTCAAATCGGTCAATAGGAAGATGGCATACAGTACCAGCAGTATGATGTATGAGACCTGAATAAAACAAGAAGCCACACAGGTAAGTACAATGTAACTTTCAGGAGTTTACCTTATGAGGAATTTACCTTATCATGGTACAAAAAGTTTTCTTTTTCTTTGACATTGTAATGGTGTAATGTATTGAATGTTTTTAAAAACAAGGTGTTCTCAAGAACAAAATATCGTAAGATATTCATCATCGATAGCTTTGCATATTTGTGTAATGGAGTGTGTTTTCATGACTATTTTTTGCACTTCAACATATCTCTGGACGACGAAGATGTAAATGCAACCACTTTCTTGAAAAAGTATGAAAATATTTACATTCCAACTTTTTCCTAGAGAGAAACTGGCCTCGTTCCCGTGGGATTATTACACATCCACTGATTCTACTGTTCTCGATGTTCATCTACAAATAAGTTCGTTTAACACGCTAAACCAAGTTCCTTGTCGGTGGGTTCTAAAGTAGATGCTCTTGATAAAGTAAAATAAAGGAACGCTGCTCCATACATATGATCTTAAATAATGTTAGGAGTTGTGTGGTTTAGTGTTTTTGGTAAGTCTAATCTAACAGTCCCTTAGTGATTATTTTCGTGTATTCCAGTTGTGTATTGTTTTGTTGTCGAATATTTAGTGTAAGCACAGAAAATGAATACAATGTAATCATTTGCGCTTACGTTTCGGAATCCTGAGTAGTTCGTACATCAGTCACTTGAGTTTGTGTATCTTTTGGTTTGTGTTTGATCGTTGTATTCTTCTAACAGTATTGATAGAATGTCTGTTTCAATAAGTTATTGCTTGTGTTGAAGACGCTGTCACTGCGTCACTAATGTGTCTTGATTGTTTTTGCACGGAAGCATTTTGTTTTTTCTCGTTGGCCACGATATGAAATATTACAATTAGTAAAATGAGGGCACGCGGTACTCACATCGGCTATTAAATTGTGTCAGGAGCATTGGTTTAATGCATTGTGGTGTGACCTGATTGATTACTCGTTCAGTGACTATTTTTGTATTAAATATTCTGGCTTCGTCTCACCATAGCTAAATTCTAAATAGCAGACATGCAACACAGTGCACAAGAAGCGAAATGTTGAACATGAATGTGGGACCCTTTTCTTATTTCACTTTACCAAGTCTAAGTACAGTAGACTGCAGGAAATGTTGGTGCTTGCACTTCCAAGCCAAGCGTCATTCTCTAGTCGTATTGCGGGGTAGAAAAAATTACAACGCTTTTCAGAGGGTTGATAAAACGAGCGAAGTTTGGATTTCTCACTGCACCATTGTTCTCATCAGGTTCGTTGGCGCTAAATCTCGATTGCCATAACTTTTGCTGACATACTCTATGCCTCGTAGCTTGTAATGCGGGTTCACGATGCAAATTGATTTGCTAGGAAAAGGAAAGTCTATTATAAATATTTACCCTAACAAAGACTTCAAGTGTATTCAACAATTTCGTCAGCAAAAAGGTATCGAGAGTTACTAATCTAATATAAGTGCCAAACTGTAATTTTCCACGTGTCAGTAGTTGGATAGATGAGAAGTACTGTAAACTCATGAATATTAGTAGACATGACCAGTTGTCTCTTTAAGCTGTGATAGCGACATCTGACCACGTCTAGATCTATGAGGGTAGAAAGCTGGCATGTACGGAAGTGATGTTCAATCCTTATGTTCTTACCAAACTATATACAAATTTGGTGATTGGTGCAGTGTAGAAGTATTTCATTCCCTCCCGAACGGTTACGTCTTTGTTAAGCAAAGCTGATCGCCTCATTGCAGGTTCCACACCAGGGCAGCCTGATGTCTGTCTGAACCAGTAGTTTGCTAATCTCCCCTCCGGTAGTTTATCTCCTCCATGATCTTCTTTCTTGTTCTTTTTCGTCACACGATATGACATAATTGGAAACATTGGTAAAATAATTCCAACGAAAAACTGTTTGAAAGAGAAAGGAAAACATACATATATATATATATATATATATATATATATATATATATATATATATATATATATATATATATATATATATATATATATATATACATATATATAAACAAAACATATGCCCCACTAAAAAGTCGTACTCAATGCACTTAGTATTTTGATGGTCAGTTAAATTCGACCCGTTCACATTTATCGTGAAGGAGAAGAGACATTTATTCCTGCGCGTTTGGTCGAATAATTAAGGGCTAACACTAAATGATCTCATATATTGCATACCGGCAACAAAGGAAGAAAGAAATGTTTATTTAAATTGTACTAGCAGGATACCTTGTTTTCGCTTCCATAATTTAATAATAAGGGACTTCGAAACCGTTGGTCCGAAACCCTCTTGAGACTGTTCTGTTTTTTAGAGTTCCAAGACCTTTGTCTCGAAACCGTATCGTAATCGCACTGTTTTTTATTACTATTCCTGCCATGGTTTTATCTCGCATTGAAACACCGTTGTACCAAATTCGTTCTAATTTGGCACATGGGTAAAACTCACGGGACATATTTTTTACGTTTCCATGCCAACTGGTCATATGACCCGACAGCAATCATCAATTTAAACTTTTAAATTTTCAAATCTATCTCATTTGCATAAATATACATCAATCAAAATTCCGTGAGGTCATTTTGTAGACCATGTAGCCAGGCTCCTTCATCCCATATCTCAAGGTCGTAGGTCCTGCCAATTTTGAGTAGAAGACTTTTAAAGCATTACTTTTAATATTTACTTATGACCTATGACCTTCCCTATACCTAAGCGGCTCAGCTATGGGAAAGACTTATTCTGGCCTATGTAAGAGCCTCAGATGGCTATTGTCTCTTCAACATCAATCAGTAGAAGACAAATTGAACAACAAACTTTTGGCAGTGCCCCTTGACTTTTGAACTTGGCATCATTATGCTATGCATTAATTATGTACATACGTAATTCAGATATTATTAATAGAGCTATAGGTCTGAATTTTGGTAAATAGGGATACCTATGGAACAAAATTATTTTGACAAAATGTCATGTGACATTGATGACCTTTGACCTCAAATATAAATATATGTCCATAACTCAGTAACCACAAGTCCTACAACCTTCCTTTTTGGTATGATGGGAGACCTTATGACGCCACATCTGTACCTCATTAATCATGGACATATATAATTCTCGGCTAGCAAATAGTGCTTGTAGTCTGTATTTTGATATGTACGGATAATTCTGCGGTACAATTTTTTTGAGAAAATGTCATGTGAACTTGATGACCTTTGAGCTCAAACA
Source organism: Ptychodera flava (assembly GCF_041260155.1). NCBI lineage: Eukaryota > Metazoa > Hemichordata > Enteropneusta > Ptychoderidae > Ptychodera > Ptychodera flava. The sequence goes on along the minus strand of NC_091930.1, from coordinate 1,426,153 downwards.
TTTATTTATTTTTCTCAGTAAGAACAAGTACTACACCCTTCATGTTTGGTGTAATGGGAGACGTTACGACACCACATCATGTACCTCATTAATTATGCACATATCTCATTCTCGGCTAGCCAATATAGCTAGATGCCTGATTTTTGTATTTAGGGATATGTATGGGATATAATTTTTTGACAAAATGTCACTTGACCTCGATGACCTCTTACCTCAAATATTCATATATGTCTATAACACAGTAACCACAAGTGCTACACCCTTCATATTTTGCATAATGGGAGATGTCATAATGTTACATCCTGTACCTCATTAATTATGCACATATCTGATTCTGGGCAAGCCATTAGAGGTAGATGTCTGATTTTGGTACAAAGAAATAACTATCAGATACAATTTTTGGGCAACATTTTATGTAACCTCGATGACCTTTGACCTAATATAGAAATATATCCTGATAAGTCAGTAACAGCAAGTGCTACACCCTTCATATTTGGTACGATATTAGACTTTATGACAACACATCTTTTACCTCATTAGTGATGAGCATATGTAATTCTTAGCCGTCCAATAGAAAATATCGACTTAACAAGTATGTCCATGGCTTATCAGCTATGTGCGTATCTAACGCTTTTTTGATCAAGTGCAGTGAGATTTGTTGAAACCCGGTCATTGCTGCTTGAAGCTATATTTTATTATTATCATTCTGTCGCACTTTTTCAACTTAGAGCAAAACCGTTGAAGCTAGAGACTTCAACATTTGGCACATTGGTAGATATCTGCGAAAGTCAATTTTTGATCACTTGACCATAACAATTGGTCACGTGATCTGGCGGCATTTTTGAATTTAAACCTTAAAATTGACTTCATTTGCATAAACAATTGATAAATATAAATTCGGTTAAGGTTACTTTTTAGACCATCAAGATATACTCCTTCATACCAATTATGAAGGTCTCAGGCCCTGTTTATTTTGAGGAAAAGATTTTTAAAGTATTATTTTTCTTATTTGCTATTACCTTTGTCCTGCGCTATACCTATGACGCTATGCTATGTCAATGGCTCATTGTGGCCTATGTAAGAGATCGAAAGGGCTTATGTCTGTTGATCAATGACTATTTTGGGACAAAATTGCACACCAAAATTTTTGGGATGTACCCATGACCTTTGACTTCAGCATCATCCCGCAAATATGCACATGTGTAATTCTGGATCACTACAAAAAGCAAGAGGTCTGATTTTTTGGTATTTAGGGGTAAGTCAGGGAACAAACTTTTTTGACAAAGTGTCACTTGACAAACAACATTCTCACCTCATTAACTATGCGCATACCTTGTTCTGGGCTATCCAATTGATTTTGTGGTATAATTTTTGGTATGTAGGGATAACTATGAAATACAATTTTTGACAAATGCCATGAGACCTCGATGACCTTTTATTACCTCAATTATGCATATATGTTCATAACTCAGTAGCCACAAGTGCTACACCCTTCATATTTGGTATGATGAGACACCTTATGACGCTGCATCATGCACCTCATTAATTATATGCATAACTTATTCTGCGCAAGCTAATAAACTACAGCTGTGAGTTTTGGTACATAGGGATAACTATGGGATAAAACCTTTTGTCAAAGTGTCACGTGTGCGTGATTACCTTTGATCTGGATAAATACACCCATGGCCTTTCGTGGTTTTGAATATATTTTCCTCTTATTGCACCTTTGCACCGAAATGTCTCGAAATCCGGTCATTGCTGCTTTGCAACTATATTTCAATTTTTAATTCGTTACTTACATTACTGGTACTTTCCATTTGGTATCAGTTTTTATGGTTAAATTTACTTCCGTTTCCAAAATTTAAATCGTTGATATTTTAACTTTCGTTTCCAAATATTTGATATAAATCAGTACTTAACGTAATGATGATGCCATTTACTTGAATGCACAACACACGATGGCTAACATTTTGATGTTGTAATCATTACTTCTCTGTCACATGATTAGTTTTCGAAAATGACGAGAAATCTAAACTAATGATGAACCATTTGAATTTACATGCCACTTATGACAATGTTATACATTTTTTCAGTCTTTCATAGGTCTCATTACGGTAGAACGCACCTCGGGGACAGAAATTCAGTCCTTCAAATTTTATCAATTGTCTTCTGACCTACCACTTAAGGGGGCTCATTTTGAAGCTCTTGGCGAAAGAAAAGTTTTCACCGTCTTAGTTTTTCGAAAATCGAAAATTTTATTTTTTCTCATAGAATTAACACAAGGATGGCGGCCATTTTGGATTTCAAATCTCGAGAAATCGCAAGTCATTTGTCTCTCTATTACAAAAGTTTGCACGGTGACCCCTGATTTTTATTCTTGATTTGGTAAGAGAATGGTTGAAAGTTTCACTAAGGAAAGTTTGAGCAAAAGTTTAAGTCTTTCACTTTCGAGGTGCATATTACCTTAAAAGGAAACTTATGGAGAATTTAGGATATTTTTTAGATTGGTTTATACACATTTGCAGCCGTTGGGGCTTTAATCAACAGAAAGTTTGTACTTGAAGTAATTTAATACCATTATACACCTGCATCTGTGAGCTATTGAGTTTCGTGGTGAAGTAGTTTTTCAGTATCACAGGACGCGGGGTCCAATAATTTTAATGCGGAGTACAATAATGTTAGGTGTTACGGGACGCTATTTGACAGTTGACCTCATAAAACCTTTAATTCAGAAGGGGAAAACCAAGAGAAGAGTTTACATTTTTTACAGAAAATATTAATCTAAGCATTCAGTATGTCGTAATGATCAGTTGAAAACCAGTGAATTTGTGAACTTACACGATGTTATAAATATTTCATTTACATTTTGACCATGGGCTATGCAACAAAATAATGTCAACTTTAGGATCCCCTCACTGAAAGTTTTGGACGTGTGTCTCAAGTAGTTGTATGTTTCTACTATGTGAGTCATAAAAAAACCCTGTAATATACTCATGTTCCAGCTAAAAAGAGTGCTGGCTAGCCATCCAAAATACCAAGTAGCGAGACATTGTAGGGCTGCAACGGCTGAACAATCAATTCAGTAGCGTGAGCACGTGTGTGCATACAAGTTTGTTGAACAGGGAAGCCTAGTGCCAGAAGGTTGAACATGCTAAAATGTTCTAACACACTAACACACTAACACACATATAATATATTAATACTGAAAAGCGTTTTGCTTCTGAATGCAGGCAAAGTATACCGTTCAAAGTATATGCATTACCACCTGCTACAAAAATCGAAACCGTCCAATTCTCGCCAAATCATTAAAGCTGATGATTGCTTAGCGCATGAATCAGCCTGTAGAGTAACCAATATATATATATATATATATATATATATATATATATATATATATATATATATATTAGCGATTTGCCTACAGTTTAACATATTGAGTAAGTATTCAAAAATGTGATTCAGTGAGCATCTTCGGTTGCCCTACTAATTGCTTTCCATTGTTTTGTTAAAAGTGCTTCGTGTACCAATAACTTAAGGAAAATATTTTCTTTGATTGAATTAAAACGCGTAACGATTTGTATAATATAGAAATTACTTACAGTCAACCACTGTTTCCAGGAATATATCAATAAATTACCCATCCAGACATCATAGAGTTTCCTTTGGCAACAATCGCATTTCATAAAATTCATGAGATTCGCCGAATATGCAATGGACAAGCATGTTGTATTACCCCATTCAGGCAGAGTGCGCACCAATATCAACTTCGACTTCTCTGTGTCAGCCTTATAACAACTCTCTAATAAGTGAATGGCCAAATCTTCAAACTTTCTGATAAAAATATGCAGAAAAATCAATGATTAGTTGGGACAGGAATTAAAAAAACATTATTTTCTTATTATTTTATTTAGTTTTGACTTCATTTGTGCAACATGGATATTTGTTAACTGTATTCTTTCATCCTTATCTTCATAAACAACGAAATAAAACATATATTATATATAAAACATAAATTATTGCATTATAATTATAGTGGAGTGCTACGATCATCGAATTAAATTATTTCTGTCAATCATGGCGAAACCGTCTGTAAAGGGAAAAACATTATCATGATTGTTTACTGTTGTTCCGTATATAGATCAGCTCATAACGACGGTATTACCTGCAAATGCAGTACAGGAAAACCAAATAGGAAAGCCACAGCAAAAGGAGTGCAGTGATACAATTCTTTGAGCTGCAGATATGTGAACAAACACTCCGAAGGTTAACAGTGATATGGTTTTGGCAGAAAAGCACGTTTTTTTTTCAAGATATTTGGCTAACCTGTGCTCACTACATATTACGTGATATCAGGATGGAACCTATGATTAATAATTAATGATGCGAATGTTTCTAGTTCCACATTAATATATATTCACGTAACTTTCGCAGAAACGGTTGTAACTGACTTTCTACGATTACCCACTCGGCATGTTTCTTTAGGGAAGATTGTACTCTGAGGTCCTTAATCTTCTCTGCATAGACAGCCAAGGCTCGGAATATCCTACTGGCGATCAAAGCTGCACCTGTGACAACATAATATGATATATAAATGCCATTTATGACGAGTTTAGTTTCAAAATACGGGTAGTTTACAATCGGGTTCGAACCCACAACATACGGCATCAGTCGCCTAGCGGAGAGGCGACAGAGAGAACCGCACGTCTAAATCCCCACTCATATCAACGTCAGTAAACGCGTTGATTGACGAAGGCAATGAATTAAATTCATCAAAACCTGTTTGCGGAAAGATATTACGATACAATCCGTTGCGACTTGTAGGCTGGACAGTTTTAGCTAGCTCGTTAACCAAGTTAATTGCAAAATTCTTCTAACCGTTAGATATTCGGAGATAATCCACTAAAATTAACTTTATGACAAGGCGTTCGGAAGACAAACATTTAAAATGTCAGCTTGATTGGGAAACGAGGTTATTTGAGGTTACGAGAATATTTGTTAAAGGTATACTGTCACCTGTTCCACCTGTTCCAATTTTGCTACAGTTACCCAGGAAAGAGAAAATCTAACCAATCACAGATTTTAAGCGGGTGGCCGCCTTTTAAAAACAGCGCCCTCAGATTGGCATTTTGAATACCAAGGAACGCCCCTTTGACCATATATGGGCATATTTAGATTACAGGTGACTGTATACCTTTAAAGACGTGTGTAGACAGAAAGTATTCGATAAAACGTGCTCAAATTACAAAACACCGTACCATATTACCTTTGGCCTACAAAGTCTTTTCGCAATAAAGTTCAATAAAGCTCAATAAAGTGTATCACTATTTTTATGAAGGTTTTCCTCACCAGTAAACCTTGTCGTTCTAGGCTTACTTGGATGAATCATTTATCTTCAAGTTATCCTCTAATGATTTTGACGACTATTGTGTAATTAAAAGAAATTTGTTCACTTCAGGTTCGATGTATCATGTTCGTTCTCTCGCATGCATGGATTATGTTTCAAGATATTTTCTTCCAAAGACGAAAGACAAGCAGGCTTTGTTGCCTTGAATTGCGTGTATTAAACATTACCGGAAAATAAATCAAGGGGACAAGGCTTTCGGACTCAATATTTTTTACAATTATATTTTGTTGACGTTTTGACTGAGGTGTCGAAGCTTTGTCAAGTCTGTTGAATGAATCATTTTTTATTTTCTTGTCTTTTTGAGCTTTCTGTTTCGAGGCGAGTATTGCTATGTGCATTCCCTTGTAGAACAGAAAAAAGAGCAAAACCAACCTATATTGCCAGTTGCCAGTCTTTTCCAGAACAAAATGGCCAGGTCCTTTCTATTTAGCAAAACTGCCCACAGGAATAAGTGTTTGTCTTGATCGGATTTCTCTTTGTCTGGCTCATTGAGGTCACCATATTCGTTGTTTGTTAGCTTCAGGAACAAAGAATTAACGTCTTTGAACGCGACACTCTGAAAATACATTAAAAGGGTGCAATTTATGTTACAAGGTTATATAAAAAGCAAATAGATTTGTCAAGATGCTTCGAGTGTAAATTCTGATAAGTCGGCACAGCCAAAGAATCCAGCTGCAACCTATATAATGATGTAAATTGTGAAATGGTTATTATTATTATTATTATTATTATTATATATATTATTTTTGTACAATCACATTATTTTTCTCACTTTTATAGAAGTTAGTATTTTTCAGTAATAGCATTCAGTCTTTGTAATTTACAATTTTAGACCTTTACACATATTCCCGTTAGCCGTGCTCTTTTTTTTTCAATGAAAAACAATACTAATCTTTGACATTAAATGTTAGTAGAGAATTGCGTATTATATCACAACCCTCTCAAGAAAAACATGTTTGATTTTACAAGCAAAATCCTGAAGAAAAACAACATATCTCCAAAAGCAGGCTAACTTTATTACATGAGAAAACCTCTTACCACAAAATCTGTTGCCAGACATTCCTTATAATGACAATACAGAAGTGTAGACAATGTTTGCTATCCAATAAACACCCTGTGTTTTTTGTAAATAAACAAGCGTGTTTACACATTTGCACACAGGGGAGTGGTAACAGCCAGAATAACTTAACAATGACAAAACGAGTGCATTTAATCAGGTGTAAAATGGTTGGTCTAGCTACTGTTGGTACACATGCCCCTTGACGCTTCAAGCTCTGTCTCGTTGAAGATGTTTATTTCTTAGGTCAAGAAATCACTCAATTTAGGTAGAATCCTGTCTCTATTTTGACTATTTCTGATATATATATATATATATATATATATATATATATATATATATATATATATATATATATATATATATATATATATATATATATATATATCACATACATAGACCCAGTTATCCCTATAGTGTGACATCACACTATAGGTATACGGTTTACAGGATTTCCGTATACCCCTACTTCTGACGTCAGAAGTAGGGGTATACGGGTCGGCACTTTTTTTCTACTGAAACTGTTTGTAAGCATTCTCGTGCAGATGAAAATTGAGTGGGCACAAAGGTGTTTACTGAAAAATGCGGTAAAGGTAATAAATAGCGAAAACGTCAAGGCTTTTGGTAGCAATTGTGAAAGTTTGTCTCTTTTTTTTTCTACTATGCGAAAACGACAGCGTTCACTGTCGTCTGCTCCCTACGTTTTGCTACTATACCACTGTACTGTGCTATCTCGTCACGAGCCGTAACAGCCGAGTCATCGCTCAAATCGACCAATTTATCACGAACAAGAATCAACATATAATATGATGTATCAAAATCAACATCTCATCCTGTCAGGTGACGGGTTAATTTTTAGCATCGGCAAAGTGTTGTATTGCTGTTGAACTTCTGCGGTAGGCTGTAATAAAGCGAGAATGTTTACTGCAGTAACGTACGGCAAACGCGGTTTTCAGAAGCTTGTGCCACTTCGTCGACAGCTCGATAGGAGCCGCGGCCACAATGAAGTGTTTTCATAAGACACCAGTAAAATCGAGATCGAATGAACATTACATGCCAAATGTTAAAAGTTTCTTTTTGCGCTTTGTTTACTGTGATTGTTTATGATTTTAGTTTCATTCATAATTACAACGAACGATGATACACTTTTCCTCTCATTTCAAACAACGTCCAAGGCTTTGAGATATGCGAACGTACGATCTTCATAGGGCATCGTACTCCTCCAGTCCTCGCCAGTTTCGAGCAATATAACTTTCCTAGGTACAGTGTGGTTGCATAAATGACCAACAAGAACGATGTGATACAGTTCAATTGTGGTTTTATTCATATATTATGACCGAAGTCAGGAACTGACAGCAGTAAAAATGACGACTGCAGCATTGCACAGCGTGTTCGTTCACAGCGTGTTCGTTCGAATCGTACAGTGTAAACAACGTGTAAGCACCGCTATGAACAGCAAGACAAGGTTAAATGTCGATGCATATTTACATTATTACTTTACCTTCAAACAAAATAATACATCTGAAGATACTATATCGTCCTCCTTTCCCTTGTCCTCGCTGATAACGGCTATATCCATTCAAGTTTTGCGCGGAAAATCCGACAGCGAGAGACTACTCTGACGCATCGAGAGGAACGTGCGTCCGAATGTGAACGGAATCAGCTGGAGCCGTACCACTTCATCCGCCACGCCGACATAATAAAGGTCCAAATTACATCGCGCGGGAAAGTGAAAATAAAAAAGTGGGTCTATGCATGTGATAAATATATAATCTCCCAGTATTTCTCACTCATGTGACGTCATCGAAGACTCGGGTTTCCCCCAACATAGCTGTATCCCTCCTCGCCTACCGGCTCGGAGGGATACTGCCGCTATGTTGGGGGAAACCCTCGTCTTCGATGACGTCACACTCGTTCCAAACACTGGAGATTATATATATATATATATATATATATATATATATATATATATAATATGCTTAAACTTTAGAAAAAGTGCAACTCTCGTTAGATACAGTTTATTTGCGATGCGATGTAAGGCTCTTGTTTATATCTTGCATACGAGGTTAAGTAACCCTATCATCATGCTTCGATAACCAACCTTCGAAATGAACCTTGGTGTTCAAGTCATCAATAATTAATTTGCGGGCAAGTAGCCACCGGCCAGATTCTTGGCAGAGAGCTTCGCAGAGTGATTCGCACGGTTAATTCATCATGGAAAGTGGCAAAAACCGATGATGTTCCCTTTTATACCTTATGCGTGCCGGCGGCCGGATCTACCATGTGACTGACACTTTCAGGTGAACATCAACGGACACACCGTTGCCTCTGGTCTCATTTTAAAGTAAAGTTCATCTAGTTGTCAAAAGTATGTAAACTTATCTGGTGTTTGCTCTGGAGTTCACATTATTTAGGAACGCTAATATAAACGCTTCGCACTACCAACTGTTACTAAATACGAACTGAGTTCCATTGGCCATGAATATATCAATTGCACCGCCAGAAAACGACATAAAAGGCTCGCCAGGCAACATAGTGAAGGCAATGGCTTTGGGCGGGGTGAAATCTGCAAGGGAAATCCATCCGGACCCTGCTCATTTTACCACGGGGACGCATTACCCCAATCAATTCTGTTACAAAGTGATCATAGTAAATATCTGAATTGGATAGTAGTGTAACAACTGCCCGATGACAATTAATAACATTCATTCACCAAATAATAAAGTAATAATGGGCTCGTACAATTACAAAGTACCTCAGTCGCTTGCTTTCCGAAACACGCTGGCCGGCCGTGCTGAAGTAAACACCGTGTTTACTACATTACGGCCGCCGGCCGGCCGGCGTGTATCACGGTGTTTACTGCAGCACGGACGGCGTGTATCGGAAAACAAGCGACTGGGAAACGTACCAAGTTATTCGCCACGCATAACATAACACACAAGAAGCAGACGATGCGCGATAGATGAAATACGGAGAGAGTTGGTATAGAGTTGTTAATGTTTTTTTTCGCGGCATCTGCTTGCCACAGTATCACGAGTATCATTCATCGTTTTGTCACTTTTCCCTTTATCTGCACGCATAGAATATGCCGCTCATGCCAGGTGTTAACAACATAGCCATAGTCTAGTGTGACCATTCTTTGTTACGTTATCAGGGTGTACAGGACAAAATGTTTCTTCAGGAGGTTCGTTATGTTGATGAATTCGATCTCACCCTTTGGCTGTAATCCGGCAAACGGCGGTTTTTCATAAGGTACACATAAGTTTACTGTACATTAACGTCATGAAAAACTGGCAAGTTTGGAAAAAATTGAGATAAGTATTCAATCCCATGATTCTTAGATGCCGTATCTCGAACCATGATATGATAGATAGAGATAGATACGGAATCAGAAAGGCTTTATTAGCTTACATACCACCATATTCATATTTTGTAAGCTTCGCGAGCGCAACAGGGAACCCAACTTTTCAAAACATCATCCTTGGCAAGGATGCCGTAAGGGTGAGTGACACCGATGTACATAATAACATGACAAAGTTATGTTATGCACAATGCCCCACACCTACTTTTATGTCGTCTCCAGAATTATCAGTGGCCAAACTATTTGATATACGTTCAGTATATTTTCGTATATTGACGTATATGGAACACAAACATATAGTTATATCATATGGAACAGATCAATACGTTGATATAAATAGCGTGTGTCTATGCAGAACAAGAGTATACGTAATGCAGTTTTTGCACACCAATTGCAAGTGTACCGCACTTGACAATGTGCATATTGTTAGTATACGCACGTGTATACTTAACGTGTTTGTAAAATGTACAGAGTCAGTGTAATAGGGTATATTGTCGTATCTCAAGGATTTTGCTCAGTGTATCTGTTAGATTGTGATCATCGCTGACGCGGCCCCCAGATGCAATTTGTATTATTAAATGATTAGCATGATTATAGTATAGGATAAAGCCGCGAGTACGAGGGCTCTTCTGGTATATAAAGTCCAACCCAACGATAAAATGTCGAGGCCGCAGGCCGAGACATTTTATCATAGGGTTGGACTTCATATACCAGAAGAGCCCGAGTACGAGGGTTTTATCCGACTTAAAAACTATCGCCCCTCACTGATATATTTTCGTTTTCAATGTGTTTATGTCAACCGTCCCCTTTGTCAATGTAACATGTTTAGGATATGAATTAAAACTTTTGTTTGTGAAATAGCCTTCCAATGTAATGGAACATCCTATAAATGCCCTAGGGCACATTATATAAATGCCTAGGGCACAGCAGATTTGTGTTGCAGCTGGTTTCCGCTGTGTTACCAAATTTGAATATTAAAACGTACCAGATGTCTACAGAATATGACATGTTCACTTTTGATTGGACAGTACTTTACTACGGCGCTGTCATTCGTTTCTGGAATTTGGTGACCAAGGCTTTATGAGTAATTAAAACTATCTACTGTTGATTGACCAATCAGAGTGCTCAATTCAGGTGTTTTATTTACTCATAAAGCCTTGGTCACCAAATTCCAGAAACGAATGACAGCGCCGTAGTAAAGTACTGTCCAATCAAAGTGACATGTCATATTCTGTAGACATCTGGTACGTTTTAATATTCAAATTTGGTAACACAGCGGAAACCAGCTGCAACACAAAATCTGCTGTGCCCCAGGGCATTTATATAATGTGCCCTAGGGCATTTATAGGATGTTCCATTACATTGGAAGGCTATTTCACAATAAAGTTTTAATTCATATCCTAAACATGTTACATTGACAAAGGGGACGGTTGACGTAACACATTGAAAACGAAATATATCAGTTAGGGGCGATAGTTTTTAAGTCGGATAAAACCCTCGTACTCGGGCTCTTCTGGTATATAAAGTCCAACCCTACCGATAAAATGTCTCGGCCTGCGGCCTCGACATTTTATCGTTGGTTGGACTTTATATACCAGAAGAGCCCTCGTACTCGGGCTTTATGCGTAAATAAAACACCCTGAATTGAGCACTCTGATTGGTCAATCAACAGTAGATAGTTTTTAAGATGGTGATAAAAGTATAGTGCTGTTTCTTATTTTTGTAAAGTTTCATTTAGTCTTTTGGTATATAGTGTTCAGTCCTTTGCAATGAGGACAATCACGTTCATGAGGACAATCTGTTAATGTTGGCTAGATATATTAAATAAAATGGCTTACATATAAACAAATGAAAAACAAACATCAACATTTCTTCAAGACAAAAAAAGGCAAGTTCGAAACCTTTTAAGAAAATGATTATGTAATCCCTTGATTCTTAGATACTACGCCATGAATCATGATTTGACAAACAGAGATTTTTACAGAATCGGATTCAATATATCATCTAGGTAAGTGGCATCATATTCATCTTTTGTCAGCTTTCACGATTGCAACAACAAACCTGACTTTCTAAAACACTATCCTTTGAAAGGATGCCGAAATGATAAGTGACACCAAAGTACATGATAATATAACAAAGGTATGCTATACATGATGCCCACCACCTACCCCGGAACGGTCTTCAATCTTCTCTTTTAGGATGTCGCGGGTGCTAATTATTGTGTCGGCATCGTTAACTTTCCCATATATAACCTGCATCGTGAAAAAAAATTCTGGCATTATTGTTCAGAAGGTTTAATGGTGTGTCTTATTTCAGAGAAGCTCTTTGTAGTGTTTTATCGTTTATTGAAAGATGCACTACTTTACATGTTTTTGCTAACAGTATTCTGCTATGTTCGGCAGTTCTTCAGAAAAGACAATTACAAGTCAATATAAACCTATTTTTAATATTTTCATCGCATTGACAATAATAGTCATGTTTTTTCCGGTCAAAATCTTCGTGAAAACAAAAAATTTCAAAAACTTTGGATGACAATCGAAGGGGAAATTGAATTATGTTTTTTGTCTGTTCAGTTATTTTTACAAACGAGACTGCCATGTTTTGAAATTTTTAACGACCATATTATCAATACCAAATCATGAGCTGCCTCATTTTTGAAATCAGAATTTGGGAATCTAGTGATAAATACCGCATAGTATAATCTTTCCAACCACTCCTGGTCTACCAATTCGTCCATATTTACGAGATAAGTAAGGAGTAACTCCACAAAATCTGCCTTGTTGTCTATCAACGTTCGAAACATGGTTCTTTTCAAAAACTTGATTTTTCCCTGGAAAATTAACACAACTTTCACTCACATAATTTATATTAATTAGTCTTCTTATCGTATCAACAAAAACGCTGCAAAACAAGTGATATTATTATATTTATATGCGTTGACATCGGCAGAGAATGGTCTACTTCAATACATATTCATATTAAGCCCTTGCAAATATTTGTACATCTGCCGAAATGTAAAGTGGTAACAAAGGTCAATGCCTTATCAGACAAAAGCAGCTCTGCGCTGAAGCGTGTCTTAGTCATTTTTTACTGATAATGATTTCCGCCAATGTGAATATTGACAGAGTTGAAACACACAAAACTGTTACGACAAATATGGTAAATAGACATACATGTATACTCCTTCCTCCCCTTTCCAATACATCTTATAAACTGCCGATATGAAAGTTACTGGAGCTGATCTCATACATTACCTTTTTGAAAGTAAGTCTAGTCAAATTAGATTTATACGCAATAAAGTGATGACGCAGTACCGCCGAGCAAGGACATACATTATAATCAGTCCATTCTCTTTTTTCGAGGATAACAACACCTGTACGTATCGGCATTGAGGCGCTACACACAGGAAAGTAATCACATATTACCTGTGCCTTCCAATAAGAAAGCTTGTCAGGCTTTAAAATCTCATCCCTGGCGATACCACACTTATTCAATTCAACTGCCAAATCCAATTGCGCTTCATCAGACAAAGCTTTAGGCAGAAAAAGTAACAGATCATTACCTTCTGGAGCAATATGTATATGTATGTATGAATATGTTTGTGTTTGTTTGTGTTTGTCAAAATTATAATTTTGTTTTAACTGTGGTCACAAAGGCGTTCAACCACTTCAATTGTGATTGATTCCGTTAGTGTTGTGAGTCAATACAAAAAAAAACAAATTAACTTACCTGGCAACGTTAACACGGCCCTTAGGATGGCTTCGTCGATAGTGTTCAAATTGGCATCGTCCATTTGAAATACGGTTACCTTAAAGGAAACGTGCAAGAATTACACAATGTTCTTAGTTCAGTTAAACAATAAAATAACAGCTACATTGCTGAAACTGATATTGTCACGATACGTCGGAGTAAAAGAGAGCATTTTTGAATGGTCTGATTAATTTTAAGGTATCGTAGTGGATTGCTCAAAATAAGTCCATATATGCAATTGCGATCTTTGAAGTTGTGTGTTTCATATCCACATTGTTCATATGCCCACAGCCTTTGTCACGCTTCGAGGTAGTTTGATGAGACGTAAGTCAACGACTTGGGCTAGCGATCTGAGAAAGCGAGTCGCGACAGATAACAAAGAAACCATACGGTTCTAAAGGATTACTTCGTGCTGTATAAAGAAATTCAAAGTCAAGCACTGTTTGTCCATAGAAACCATATTATTTGTTTTAGGAGATTGCACTTTCAGGATCGAGCCACTAAACATCGTTGAGGCTAAATAATCATAGATTTACAAAACAGTTACATTGAGACTTCAAGTGGGTCTCGACATCACTTGCGTTAATAGATGCATTGGAAATAGAGAAAAGCAAAATGAATGTTAATTTGGTGTTTTGCGTGAACATACCAGTTTTTTATTCCGATGACCACTTATTTTCTTCAACAGTGTGACACAATCATCCACTTGGCTCTCGTTCCCCCCAAGTATATGTCTAATGTCATCTTTCAAACCTTTAAAAGAATCGCTGAAAACAGGAAAGCAAAACATTTTGTTTCTGCATAGATAAATGTTGATCATCGACGGATTTTTGGGACTTTTGGTATTTGGCTTGTTTGACTTATTCTCCAGAAATCAGCAGTACATAATATGACATGAATTGTTTTCAAAACAATGAAATAAAAGTTAAAAGTTGTATTTAAAATATGTCGACAGTATGATTACATTCTTGTTTTTTAATTAAATAAGCACATCATGCCCCTTTTCATTTTAAATTGGAACATAAGAACTCAGAATTCTTACAAGGTTAGTCACTTGCAACATCATTGTGACGTGGCCAGACGCCGGTCTAAATCGAAAATCTGACACTATCTCGCCTATAAGAAACCGTCTTGTATGGATGTATGTCGCTTACTGTATGAAATTCTTACTTGGTTTCAATTTTGTCCTTTAGACGTAAAGCCTTGGCAATGATATCAGCAGCTCTACCACTTCCACCAACTATAACAACAGGTATGCAATCAACTGTGTGATTTTCTGCGTCTGCATTGTTTTGCCCAAGGGCTTGGTGTACGATTTCTATCGTTCCATAGCCACCTTCCACAACCACCAGTACAACCGGTATGACAGTGTTCTCTTCCCCGGGGCTTTTTGCTTCTGCAACAGAAGTTCGTTTACGACTGACTGCACGAGCTAAACACGCGAATTATATGCTTAAAACCTACAGCCACCATTCAATGGCACTGACTTATTTAAAACAACACCGACAGACTAGTGATGATAAAAACTGGTCACGGCATATGTCGGAATATTAAAGAGTTAGGCTAAAGAAAAGTGAAAACTTTTCATTTGCATAATATGTATAACTTTGGATGATGTTTGAAAATGACAAACTTTATAATTATGCAGTTTGTTAAATATGGAGAAATGGACTAACGAGATGCAATAAGATTTTCTTGTACGAATACATCTTTATATCTAATATATATATATATATATATATATATATATATATATATATATATATATATATATATATATATATTTTACTGAGAAATACAGAAATGTATTGAGCACTATACTTTGCCTGCATTGACAAGCAACCATTTTCGTGTATATATATATATATATATATATATATATATATATATATATATATATATATATATATATATATATATATATATATATATATATATATATATATATATATAACTGTATAGAGTTTCATCATAAATTTGGGCGTCGCAGAGCTCGTTTTCTCTCAAAGAAAAAACTGTGAATTTTTTCAAGTTTGTTTATTATAACTTTTTTCTCGACTTAACTGAAAACATTGTCATCCTAATAGCAGTCAAAAGGATAATATGCTGCTCTCACCAGCTTTACTGATAATGACAGTATTTCAAGCCGCTTACCAACATTCCCAAGTTCCTGACCATGACTTCTTTGTATGTATCGTTCGAACGTAGACCGCAAAGTAATATCCGGTGAATTAGACTCTCTAGCACCGTCAACTAAGATGAAATTTGTATGGTTACAATCTAGTGCTGGCATAAATCCATCACCATCACTTTCAGGCTCTTGGTCACGTTCACGGTACGTTGCAGGCCAAAGGCCTTTGTTCGACTGTTTATCACATTGAGAAAAATGGAAATATCCGATTTATCATACTCAGTGGTACTTGCTCCCTCTAAAATACTTGTCATCAGAGCATCGAGTAATAGAGCAGATAGACTTTTTGTCTTTGCGTTAAAACATCTCGCTTCATTATATGCCAGCCTGGCCATGATGGCAACAGTATACAATAAACTTAACTTACTGATCGTCTAAATCAAATAGAAATTACATGAAGTGGTTGTGCTCAGAAAGGACGGAGATGTCAACGTGTACGCTGTCAAACAATCAAGAAACCGTAGATAGAACTTTTTACGGTCAAGACACCTGACGCGACACTTTGTACCGTTTTTTATAATACTTCGTCATCTTTTTTCAAGAATATGCTACTCAGTGTAATTTCTGCTTATACGTAAGGTTTGTTGAATTCCAGAGTATCAGACTGGCCATAAGCCTTACAAATACAATGCATAACGTATAATATGCAATGTTGTTTTAAAAAAAAAACTAAATTAGATTCCCGAAAAATAATATTACGATCATGAAAAACTAAAATCGAGCATTGCACTTATACGCAACTAAACAAGTTCGATAGTGAATTATAATACAGAAACGGAACCAATGATTTACAAACAGACAAAAGGTCCATGTTAAAACTTTAAGTTGATGTCACGATTAGTAATTTGTACCTTATTGTAATTAGTTTGGAATGTAGAGATTTTACATACTGAGTTAGTCAAAGCCCGTTTATTATTCGTGGTATTCCAGTCAGCGATGCCCAACGCGACTACTTTCTTCCCCTTTTTTCCTGTCAATTGACTCTCTTCCATTACCGCTTTGCCAAGCTTTTGCATCAACCCGGCCGCAGATCCACCAGTTATGATCCATGCATCTATGAACAAAATTGCCGCGTTCACAACAATAACCATGATTAGGAAAGAAAAGAGAGGTTATTTTCTAGTCTCTATAATACTTTGCGCTGCGGTGTTCATAAGGGTGCCTGACTGTACAAATTACCCTGCATAACTTTACTGACATTAAACTTTCACACAGGATATATACACTCTTGGCTCTGAATAAGAAAAAAAATCATTTTGCCATTTTCGGAATAATGTTAACACCACAGGAATTCCACAAGCTATGCTTCGGAGACTGAGTGAGCTTAAGCTGTTAACTTTAAGTTGTCCAGATACATCGTACTTGACTATTGTATTAAGGGATATAACTTTACCACTGATCATTGTTATCACCGGTAAGAAAAAACATCCGTAAAAAATAACGGAATCAGCCAACCTGTATTAATAGCAGCTTTCACCAATCCTTGGTTGAAAAGTATCTTCAATCTGTCTTCATTCCACCCGACGAAGTGTTGTGCGCCACCAGTGAGAGAAATAATCATTTTTGGTTTGGGAATTTTCCACTCCTCAATCATAAGCTTCCATAGTTTTCTAACGTCTGTGTCATCAGCCACGCGAATGTACTGTAATGAAACAAGACGTATAATCGATCTTGTATGATTGATTACCTCTCTAAGAAATGACAGGTAGAAATCACGAGCTGATTCATTCTAGTATTTACTCAGTCCATTGATCACTTCAATGATGTCATATGTGCTTGAAAATATCCATAAATAACGAATTGTAAATCAGGCTGACGCTAATTTTTCACATTATTTAATTGTCGCCGTGTATTGAACGACTGTGCATTATCATACACCGATATCATGGTAGATGTAAATTGTGTGTACATCGATGACTTAAACGAAGACACTAAAGGAGCTAATAAGATTAATATACATTCAATTATTGGAACTTATTTGTTTTTAGGATAATAAAACATGATAATTTTTGAAGAAAAATCTGATTTGTCACAGAACGTAAAAGCGCCGAAAAAAATGCAGACGACGACCGTCAAAGATGATTTATTGTCGAAATGAATGTTGTTTTTTCAAAGTCCTTGCCACTCAAAACGGTGGGATAACTGAAAAGAGAAATACACAAAATAATGTTGATCTATTCATTATTTAAGATTCTACTCTATTCTTATAGATTGTGACGTCATGATGTAAGGTAGATCTTTGACAAACGTTTAATTTTTCACGTGCCAAATTCCTCAACTGCTATTGGTGAAAAATACTTGACATTTAATATGAAGAGTCAACATTTGTCATTTACTCCATGTACACAATAAGAACAACTTACCGGTGCTCTCTTGTTTTCAAACTTGTCAAACCCTTGAAATTCGATCTCTCCGAAGGAATTCGCGTCTTCTTTACCGTCGGCTGTTCTTTGCTTAATATCATTATCTCTGACAAATTTTGAAATTTTCATGCCTTACAAAAAATAAAAAACTGACATAAGTATCAAATATTAGATGTAAATGTTAGCAATTCGTGAACAATAACCATTGCTTAGTACATTAAGCTTTACTGTAGCATTAATGTTAAGGATATTAGTGTCGCACTTTAATCCGAATATCTATGCAGAGAATGGAATATTTATGATTTTTAATTAATGAAATCGTTATGGAAAGATCAAACTTTTAACGAATTCAAGGTCAAATAGGCGACGTGATTTAACATATCGTAAAGTACTTTGATGATAAGAAGTCAAAATAAGGAGTCGTAAACAGTGGACTTTACGACCAGATGCGCAATGGACACATTCATATGCCGGAGATTTTCGTACGATGTTTGGAGCAGGTATGCCGTCACCATCACGTTGCTTTTCTTGTTCAACGCTTTAACAATTTTACTGTACTAAGCTGCGCGCAATGCAAAATGGCCAATTGCAAACTTTTCAGAGATTTAAATAATAAAAATCAATTTTCCTGGACACAAAATAGATTTTTGTGCAATTGTACTTGTTTTATTATATTTGAAATGGGGCGGGTTCGAGGCTGTGTTTGGGCTTTCGCTTTTGCATTCGAGCGTTCGCACGTACACAGCACTTTGTCCGCGAAATTATTGCTCCCACCAATCATCAATTTAAAACTCTCCACAATGGGAGTCAACAAACAAAGTGTCCAAGCGTTGTGCGAGAAAGCAGGCCTCACACATTCCAGTTAGGGACTGGACGTAAATTAGCAGGGGGGGAGGGCCGGGGGGATTTGGGGGAGGGTCACAAATTTTTGAGCCTCTGTTTGGGGGAGGGTCACAATTTTTTGAGCTCCTGTAAGGGGGAGGGTCACAAATTTTTGGGCTTGTTGTCGGTCCACTAAAGGTAGAAAGCAAATTGTTTGTATAGACAATTATGCTCACATGACATCACTGGCACACTGCCTCTTACTTTCTATTAAGTGCTCATTCCCAACTCTCTGTGTATCTCTTCCCCACCATTATCTTAAATAGGATTGTCTGTCTTGTTGCTATTCTTATCGAAATTGAGTTTATAGCAAATCCAATCTATTGTTCCTCAGTTAACCCGTGGCACTCTGGCTGCCCAGTGTACATGTAGTGTGTTTCGTTAATAAACATTGGACGGTGTTTTTGCTAAGATTGGGGAACATTGGGAACCCTGGTAAAATTTCTAGTATGACCTGCACTGATATACCAAGGCTAATCCTGGTAAAATCACCGGGGAACCCTGGTAACATTTACCTTGGTACCGCCCTTAACAAAAACACTGCTGGATATTACCACAATATCTTACATTGTTCCGCTGATGTGTCAATCTTGAACCTATAACTATTTGACAATATTATTTCTCATTCCACTTTTTGCTGATAAACAAAAGTTCCCTCTCTTTCATAAGCCACTTCCCTTCAAAGTTTAAAATGCAAAAAAAGAGGCACAAAAATTGACAAAGTATTATCAATGTTAAAACACCGTAATTTCACACTATAGCATTCAATCCATGACCATACTTTGAATTGTTTGCTTAAATTATTGTTTGAATAGGCATAGCCTTTCTGTTGACCTTTCCCCACAAACGAGGCGACATGACCAAAACTTCTTATCGTCTACTGGAACACAATAGTACATTTTGTAAAACTGGATTTGATATGAGTGCAATGAGCACATGTACAGGTATTTTCAGTTCTCTGACTACACAGGTCTACCAGGAATATTATAAAATCCAGTGAATAATGGGGTCATGCACAAATGTAGTTCTATATCTGTACCAGGAACACATTTTAAACATACATTGTACTTTCCCATATTTCCTCCCAATGTAGAGATTGAGCTGCTCAATACATTGTACATGACCATATATCATTGTTATGGAGATCAGTGTCACATTGTGTTTCCAGTATTCCCTCAACTGTCAATGTGATACATTCCAAAATTATGAATTTCACTGATATTTTGATAAGTATTAAATTATAATTCCTTAGAAAAAATGGCAGGCACATGCATGTGCATTAATATAAAAGAAAACATTTGAAGAGCATTACTTATCACAATCACTCTTAATGGAGTATAAGTGTGCTCTATTCCATTATGAGCCAATTTGGGCATTCATTATTGGAATTATTGGACAGTCTGTTGAATCATAAACATTCCACATCTACAGTTCAAAGACAAAGTGAAAGGGTACATATTTACTGCCTACTTGACATGATATATGCCATTAACGGCATACTCATCACACAGGTGCAACCACAGTCGCAACGCGAAGGCCTATGCACCCGAGAGAGAGAGAGAGAGAGAGAGAGAGAGAGAGAGAGAGAGAGAGAGAGAGAGAGAGAGAGAGAGAGAGAGAGAGAGAGAGAGAGAAGAGAGAGAGAGAGGAGAGAGAGAGAGAGAGAGAGAGAGAGAGAGAGCTCTTTGGGGTAAGTAGTCTTTGCGTAGCGACGTGGTACACATATCCTCCTAGCGTAGGGCAATAGTGCCGTTGTACCCCAATATTTGGACTGGTGTTTAGGTAGGACGTCAACTTGATCAAACCCTAAAATCTAAAAGCTTAAACTCGAAAAAAGGCAAACCCTTCAGTTTCGGAACTGCAGCTACTTAAAGCAATATATGATACCACGGTACTACAAAAAGAGTGTGGTAGCTCCTAGCTTTGCATGGCAGAGCTGTGTGTTACCAGCGTTATTCGGCTGTGGTAGGAGGCCGTATAACGCGCGCTGGTAACACACAGCCCTGCCATGCAGAGCTAGGTAGTTCCGTGGTGATACTGATATGCTCCTGCTTGGAAAAACAACACCGAGACTTGTGAATTGCAATATCAACATCCTTCTGATCCTTAATATATTTTTCATAAGCCAATAAGTCAATCATTTAAACATACAGACCTTTATTTCCTGAAAATGATAGGCTAAAATGTACAGTGTACGTCCAGAGAACTTCTTGGTACAGCGCGAAACTTGTAAACAAACTTGTATGGGTTGAAGGTATTTGAATATTTATAGAATGATGTTCACAGTCACACTTGGAAGTAGTGACAATTTAGTCCAGTTGTAAGTGAAACATATTTGTGAAAATCATCATTAAATTAAGTACTTTCAATACTTAGACTTCAATCAATTTTGACAGTCAGGATGAACGGACAGAAATAATTGAGTGAAATTAATGACTTACATGACGAATCTCTGACTTAAAATGACGTTGAAATTACTGTCATTTTCCAGAATACATGTACATACCGAGCTTGCAGGTCAAGTGCAAAGGGTCAAGTATGATGTGAAATAGGCCCAGAAGAAAGTTTTTGAATAGCTTTGAAACAAGCGGACTGAAAATCTTGTTTAGTGGTCATCTAGTACCAAGACTTTAACTTTTTCTCATAATGCTATGCTTTGTGTCTACCTCCATGGTGTACAACATACCGGGATAATTCGGCACTCAGCAGAGGACTGCACTTTCATATTGGAAAATTTGTGAGTTCACATGGCATGGTGGTGTAATCTTACATCCCTGTTCAGAAATGGGTAATATTATGATACTTTGGACAAAGCCATTTTTGTCAACATTTAACAGTACTATCTTGTCAATGCACCAATTATAAAATATTCATTGCCACCATTTTAATACTTCAGCAGTGCAATGGTCATGCTGCTTGACACTTGAATTTAAAGAATCTCTACTAGATATGTACCAAGTTAAAGGGACAAAGTTGCCCATTGACATCATTTTGCCATTTAAATTTCTTTGATAGATTATTCTCACTGAAATATGCTCACTCTCTGGTTATTGCAATCAATTCTCACTTTTTATAAGGCACATTAACATGTGAAATTTACTGTGACAATTTTGGTACATACCTTAAATTAAATTATTAAGTGACCACATGTTATATCCATGCATGCATATGAGTTGAGCTGTGACAACCAGAGATTGCAATTAAGCCCATTTCAGTGAGCAGTAGAAAAGCATATATATTTAATGGAAATTAAAATGACCGAAATTTTGTCAAAAACGAGTGACTTTGTCCCTTTAATGGCCAATAAAAATGGCTAAATTCCATTTTTGCTGTTTTGTTAGTTTTGCCTGTCAGTCACTGTAATTGGAAACAATGGTGTATGGACAAGATGTTGGTTTTGTTGTTTACTTTGCAGGTCAGAGTTATATAAATTCATAAGATTTCAGAATTTTTCAGTATTAGCTGCTGTATTTTAGCATGATATGCTCTGTATTGATTCAGTTTGTCAGCCTAGCTTGATGACACTTGAGCAGTGGTGTCATTTTTTGTGTCCAGTGAAGTCTTAAACTGTTTTTTACATTTACAAGTGTGCTGACAAAGTGGAAAATAGAGCATTTCATCAAACTTGTGCAGAAAATCAAACAATGAATTAATTTAATCATAGAGTTTATCCTATGGTGTTCCCCAGAACAATCCACCCATACCACACTGGAAACAGGAATACCAGTACTCCTTTATCTGGTGATTGGTTTACTAAGTTTAAACAGTGTAAGAGTTAAACAGTATATTAAACCATTATCATAACAATCAAAATGCATATTGTGTAGGCAGAGAAACCAGGGGTTTCCCTTTTATTAAAAGTACTGAAAAATCTGTAGCATAGAATTATAGAGATTTTTTCTACAAGATTAGTTTTACCCATGCTGGTCAAATGGGACTGACACCATGTCATTGAAAGTATTCTTAGGTAAGGCTGACATCCATATCTAGACTTGTTCTTGTCACAAGCAGAAGCAGAAATTCGCAGACATTCCTTGCTGGTATCCATCTATATTGCCCTGTGTTGTAAATCCCCACCTCAATTTTTGATCGTTTAAGATTCGATCAATTTGTAATATTCTATTTTTTTGAAACTGGGGGAGGGTCACAAATTTTTCAGCCTTGCTTTGGGGGAGGGTCATAAATTTTTCAGCCTTGCTTTGGGGGAGGGTCATAAATTTTTGGTCCTCTCTTACGAAATCCCCCGGCCTCCCCCCCTGCTAATTTACTTCCAGTCCCTTACTAACGGCACAGGCACAGACACATCGACGGACGTACTCAAACGCCTGAGCGACAAAGACATCATCGCGCTTAAATTGCCTATAGACCAACGTGGAATGCTCCGCCATGCACGGACCAACTTATGCGCAAACCAAGCTACTTCGGATCCCCAGCATCAGGCAATTCCCAACCAACCGGCAGGCGCGGTAGCGGCACCAGAGGTAAATACAAAGTCCCTGGCCAAAAATGTAGAACTGAATGCCCTTCTTTCTTGATTCTCCTTTTATCTACAGCAATGCTCATTCATGTGACCAAACTGCATGTGCGATGTTTTTTTTTAATAAGGACATTGTTTACATACTTATCATATGCATCGTAAATCATATGTCGCGTGCCTAACAGGATATAATGGTAACCTCGTGATGACGTAGCGGACTGAAAGCGAACCGGAACTATTTTCAAGTTGACAACCTCGGGATAAAATATTTATCAAATTACCAGTTTTACATAGGATATACTGGTATTTTTTAGAAAATTATGCATAAAAATATATAAACAATGTAGCACTATTTTAAATATATCAATGCACCATTTGATAATTAAAATATTTCTAATTTTTCGACACATTTTCCTCTTACATAAAAGTGAGGATGCTAACAAAAAATATGATATCGGAATTCGACCCAAAAACATTATTTCGCTTTTCATGATAGTCTAGGGGTAAACCGTTAAACATTTTCCCCTATAACAAAATGCAGTTGATGGAATTATTTACGGTAAAAATGTGATCTCTTTTTCATAGACTTAAAACCTTGCATAACATTTATTGTTTGTATAGGTTAAACAGCATTCTTTGTCTATAATTTGAGATGTGGTGTTTCTCTGAGGTGTCCTTTTATGCTCATATAATTGGTTTTGTCGACGTCGACTGTGAGTTGTTGGCCATACACCAATTGATAATTTCATCAAATTTGGCGTTAATTTGATTTAGATTTACATTCCGAGTACGTAGAGATTAAAACATGTTGATATCATCTGCAAAAAGTTCCAAATTACACGAGTCAGCTGAATTACAAATATCGTTAATATATACCAAGAATAAAGCAGGACCCAGAATGGAACCCTGCTATACACCACGTTTGATTTGCCTGTAACAAGAAGATTTACCATTGACAATTACAAAGTAATTACGATTTGTTAAATAACTGTGAGATAACTTTAACGGTAGGCCCCGCACTCCATTATGACGCAGTTTGGGAAGAAGGATATCATGATCTATAGTGTCAAAGTTTTTTTCAAATCAAAAATATACCTAGTGTAACAGAGACAAGGTCGATCTTCTCTGTAAGATCAGCAACAATGTCAGAAGGGGGACTTTAGGACTGTACTTTTTGCGAAATCCATGCTAAGTATCGATTAAAATATCGTACTTGTCAAGAAAATAAACCAGCTGTTTCTTACTAACGGCTTCAAAATTGTACTGGAAAAATTGAAATTGGCCTGTAATTCCCAACATCAAATAGACAAACTTGTTTATAAAGAGGAGTAAATTTTGCAACATTTAGACTATCGGGAAATATACATTTAGAAATTGGAAGATTGATAATATGTCAGATAGGACCAGCGATATACTTAGCTGCCTGAGTGGTCATAAGAGGATGAGTGAAATCAATTCTTTTATTTTGTCTCCATGTATACCTGGTCGAAAAAGAAAGAATTGCTACGACTCTTCTTCACATAATTCTGGAAATTGATATGAGTGGAAATTTGGACTTGGCCAAATATAGATCCCTTATGAAAATTTTTAGCCTGCTGCACAGTGTTCCTGCACAGGTGCGGCACTAGTGCAACAGACAATTACTGTAACTCAACTGTAAGCGACTTTTTCGCATGCAAATTAGCTGCTGCCGCACAGGCGCAAGAAATGATAAAAACAGTAACTGTGCGGCAGCTTTGTGCAGGAACTGTGCAGCAATATACAGCAGGTTGCGGCAGCTCTGCTGTAAGGCGATTTTTTCTCATGCAAATTAGTTGCTGCCGCACAGGTGCAAGAAGCAATGAAAACAGTAACTGTGCGGTAGCTTTGTGCAGGAACTGTGCAACAATACAACAAGTTGCAGCAGCTTTGCTGTAAGGTGATTCTTTCGCATTATACACATTAGCTGCACTGAGCAAATATATAGTGCAAGAAATGCTGAAAACAGTAACTGCAGTAACTTTGTGTTGGAAATGTGGAAGCCTGTGTTTGCACAATAGCCATTTGAACTACAGAGTACCTGAAAGACTGTGCAGGAACTTCACAGAAAATTGTGGCATCTTGCAGGACAGCTACCAGGAGTAGGTAAAATTTGCGGCAAATTATTTTGCATGTTACTGCAGATTTGCCGCAAACTACAAAATGCAAAATTTCCTTCATAAGTTGGCATAATTCCACAGCAGTCAGCTCTGGGATAAACTTTTACCAATTTCAGCAACAGTAAGAAAACGAAATACATTATTAAATAGACGAGAGATACTGAAAACCAAAGAAGCAACACAATAAGTGAAAGCAAAATTTCTTGTATTGTACCATAAGTTTCAACGTTTTTTTCTTTTCCAACGATATAATACGTTCAGCTCAGATATGTACACAGAAGTTGTAAAATCGCTTGTGTAAACATGCCCAATGTTAGTGACCCGTTGAAAACCTGACAGACTGTGGAAAGCACAAGATGTGTTTTATCCAACTAAGCTCTGAAATACCAGTTTCACAAGAAAAAATAGTCAGCGCAAATAAAGTTATTGTTAAATAAAAAGACATAGAGAAAAAAAGATTAAATTCAAATTGTGGTACGATTTATTTTAAATGCCATGTTCATTTCATGCCACAAGTATCTTCAAGAGATTTTCTTTTGACTCGAGAAGTTTCATGTAACATTTACATTACTGTCATAGGCTGCGATTTGGCTTTCTGTTCTCTCAATTTCTTCCTCACTATGCATTCTGAAAAATACAAATCGTTCAGGGAAGAGTATAAGTCTTTACCGTTTGACCACACATTTAAACATCGCAATTTGATGAAAGACATCAATAATTATTTGAAAAGAGACAAAAAAGTTGAAAACTTGAAGCAAAAAAATGCATATACATTGATGATTATTAAATTAATAATGATCAAATGTCAAACAGCCGACAGCTCGCCGTATGTTGTTTACATACCAACGGCGGCGACGGGCGACAATCTGCAAAAATCTCAGCCTTACTGTAACTGTTGTGAAACGAAAGTGAATTCAGTATGAATCAGTACTCAACGAAAATTTATCTGTAGCTAAACATAGCAATGCAACGATTACAGAACATTATAGCGATGAACAGACGGACGGTACATTGACTTACCGGTACATTTGAGAATGGCTCGCAGAGGCTGGATGATTCGATCCCGGTTCCGGTTGCAGGTCTCTCCGAACCGTGTGTACATACTTTATAGTCAGCATTTTTACTGCTGTTCGCGTTCACAAATTTTGAAACCCGTCTATCTCTGGTGCTGTATACACGTTTTCCAACACTGTGATATCATTTGCCTGGCGATTCCAAAGAAAGATCACGAAATTGTCCACTAGATAACTCCCTAACGACAAAGTACACAGCCGATGGTACCAAAATCTAACTTCGCGCCGATCAAGCCTCATGACGTTAACGGAAGTGCGATCTATAAATCATTACGCGATTTATAATGTAGTCCCGTTTTTAAACGTTGGAATCGACTCTACATTATTCACCAATCCGTTATGTTTTATACTTGATAGAGCAACCAATTTACAAGTATAATGAAACTGGTCATTTTCATCATAGAAAGACTCAAAATAGAGTAAAATTTCTTTCAACACGAAGATTCAATATCAATGCGCGAATTGAACTTGATGAACCGTGACCTCAGAGTGTAAACATGTCGGCTGCTCTCAGTCTCAGCGCTGGACGTTGGCGAAGCAGCGTATTGGATTTTCGTACAGCGGTCGGGATGGGGTGTGAAACACCCCAAAATTGTGCTCGGCAATTATCTAACGCTGAAAACATGGACAAAAGCATTGAATATCAATCCAGTCATAACAGAAAGCGAGATTTTGTTAGCGATGACAGGACACAGACTTAGCTTCCAGTGCTGGGAACTGTACATACGTACGTACCGTATACTCTATACACTGCTATAGCGTGAAGTCTGAGCACGTCCACGGCCCTGCTTGGAGCCAAGGTACTAGTAGCGGGTCCTGCGACATTGAAGTTTATTTGTTTGTTTCTACAATGAAAAGTTCTCATCTGTCGATATTTTTAAGGTACAGATTTGCAGTAACAAAAGTCTACGACGCGTCCTTACACAAGTTACAGACCATCATAGATTTCGTTCGAAACTGTTTCAGTGCATTTTGGTATCACTCGCAGAAAATACAGAGTTTAACTTGCAAGTCAGACAAGTCCCTGTTTTAAAAATTTGTTTTCCTAAAAATTCAGTTGTCGATTGAACCTTGATTTACCAAACCAGATCGTCGAAGGGGGTACTCATGTAATGATGTTACATGTCACTGCTGTATAATACAGATGTACTCTTTTATATCCATCATCCTGCAAAATACAGATGTACTCTTTATATCCATCATCCTGCAATGTTGTTGAGTTTAGGCCTGTGTCGCTTTCACCAGCTGAACTGTGCTTTAAAAGCTGTCCATTATCTAACAGTTTTTATAATTTAAAAGTTGGATTGTTTGTTATTAAAAATAAATGAATGTAAATATAAATGAAAGGTCAGTTTTGTTTTCTTGAATATGACTGGTCACGAAGTGCAATGGTACACTGTACTCCTGGTAATGAAATAGTCAGCAATGTGCCCATCATGTGTTGCTCCATATTTGCAGCAATAACCAATAACAATCTGTACATGTAATGTCATTTCTGGCACACAAGCTGCACACTTTGATGGCCTGCTGCACACAAGCTGCACACTTCAAGGTCTGTTGTACACAAGCTGTACACATTTTACATTTGCCGCACACAAGGTGTACAGTATGAGATTATTGCACAGAAGCTGCACAGTTTTGTCTCCTGCTGCACAGTTTCTGCTCAGATTAACACTGTGCAGAAACTGTGCAGCTAGCTGCATTTTCCTGCACAGCCTCTCTTGCACAGCTTTCCTGTGCAGCACTAGTGCAGCAACTCTACGGCAGAGCTGCCGCTAGTCTAACAGCGAGCTGCCGCACAGTTTCATTTTCATAAGGGTAGAGAAACTCACAGAATTAATTTGCAATATCTGTACTCTCTGTTATCACACCCTGCTGCAATTTTCACTAAGATCTAATTTGTTTGGGGCCACACTACTCCCATTATTTCTCTTGAGAATTTTATTTATAACATTACATGTGTTTCCGGAATTCCCATTTCCAGTGTTAAATTTGTGACATAAGGGATGGACCATTAGACCTTGGGAGGGGGGGGTGGTCACAATGAAATTGTGAAAATTTTTTTTTTACTATTGTAAATTTCTGAAATTTTTTTTTCCAATTGAGATTAGCTGTGCAAATTTTTTTTTTCAGAGTAAATTTTCAGATATATAATTTTTTTTTCGTTCGTCGCTTTCTGAAGATAAAGAGGGCAACTTGTGGTGCCAAGCACCACAAGCGGCCACGCAAGCGGTCACTGGGAAGAGGTCAGGAGAGGGGTGTCCCCCTGCTGCTGTTGGAGCTTTTGAAAAATAGAGATTAAAATGGTGTTATTTGGGGGCACTTGGGGAGTTTTTTTTGGGGGGGGAGGTCAGGAGGGGGTGCCCCCCTCCTGCCGTTGGAGCTTTTGAAAAATAGAGATTAAAATGGTGTTATTTGGTGGCACTTGGGGAGTATTTTTGCGGGGGGTGGTCACCCCCTCCTGCCGTTGGAGCTTTTGAAAAATAGAGATTAAAATGGTGTTATTTGGTGGCACTTGGGGAGTATTTTTGCGGGGGAGGTCAGGAGGGGGGTGTCCCCCCTCCTGCTGTTGGAGCTTTTGAAAAATAGAGATAAAAATGGTGTTATTTGGTGGCACTTGGGGAGCATTTTTTTCGGATTACACATCTTCCTCTGAAACATTGTCTTCTTGCTCCTCAGTAGCTTCGTATAGTTTTGAAAATTGACTATTTTGGTTTCCTGGCTTCCCTTTCTACTGCGTGGTGAAATGCCTACATTCACCCCACCAAACATCATGCATATCTCATGATTTTGACAAGCTGAGAAGCTAAAATAAGCTAAATAATATAGTAAAATTTGCATATTTGTGTTTTTAGAGCAACTGTTGCCCTTTTTTGATCAAAACATCTATTTCTCTGTAGCAGCATGTCCAAATTGATTGGATGTGTATAGATGTGTTGAAATTTCAATATTTGTCTTTTGGGGCAATTTATGCCATTCATGGTCAAAAAATCTATATTCTCTGAAAGGGCTTGTCCAATTTCTTTGAAATTTGCTACACAAAAACGATTAACCATGCAGATTTATTCAGTATTTGCTATCGAGAAACTTTCAAAGTTCAACCCTTTTATGTGTTTTTGTGTTGGGATT
The DNA here is from genome assembly GCF_041260155.1 of Ptychodera flava. Lineage (NCBI taxonomy): Eukaryota > Metazoa > Hemichordata > Enteropneusta > Ptychoderidae > Ptychodera > Ptychodera flava. Next base: position 1,396,328 of record NC_091930.1, on the reverse strand, counting down.
TGTTGGATAGATGGCATTCTACGTAGTGTATTGTTGAATGTTAAAACAGGTGTTGCTGTTGTTTTTTGAGGCTATTTTTTGAGAAAAAGAATTGAAAATGCCTTTTTAAAAGCAAAATAATACATAATGACTTGATATGTTGTTTTATCATTATTGACGTGTTTCTACTTGTTCACCCATTCTTGCATTCATCATTGTAATAAAATGCTGTGAAAAAAATGAAACTGATGTGGCCTGCATCTGTTTACCTTGATCTTAAAAGGCAAATACAACTTTCTGTCTTGACAACCATACAATAGTTTCAATGTTTTACCTAGTGTACCTGCTTGGTTTGTACGCAGGAAACAAGTAGAAAACAGGCTCTATAATTTCATAATTTTCAAGTGATCAGAATACAAAAGTCCTGAAAAGATAAGATAATCACAACTTCCAGTATAAGGGATACAGTCACTCTAAATGTATAAATTAAAATTAAAAATGTGCCGGGAGGATGTATTAAAAATACAGAAAGTTGCTTACTGTCGGTAAAATCTAAAAAAAATTCAAAATTTTAAAGACTTTTGCAGATTTTTTTTTTACGCCTTTGTCTTCTTATTTATTTTTTTTTTATTTTGCAAACTAGTTTGAAGATTTTTTTTTCCCTAACTTTCTGCTCTGAAAATTTTTTTTCTGTTTTTGACCACCCCCCTCCCAAGATCTAATGGTCCGTCCCTAATACCTTTTCTTTGCGTGTTTTAAAACCTTGGTTAAGACATTACGGTAATTCTTATTTATCATTATAACATCATCGTTCATGGGACGCTTCTTACTTTTGAGAAAAGCAAATGTTTTTTTCTTGATTGAAATAAGCAATCGCACCTACAGGAAGGTTCAACTTTCTTCAACAAGGGTGTTGCGGCAGATTCCGATCACCGTACATGCTACTCCAGTTTTAGAAAACAAGCACGAAGCCATTCAAAGGATAACAACATGCAGAACAGCAACCCCAGCTGCCAAAAATGGACATCCTTTTATGTAAAAGTCCCAAGGTTGTCTTTGAGTGTTCAAAAACTTCAACTGAATGCTGCGTTGTGGAACGCTCGATCTGTCAATGGGAAGATCGGCGCTATAGCATCTACATTGATCGACGATAACCTGGACATTTTAATCATCACTGAGACGTGGCTAAAATGTGACGATGATCCCATAATTGCCGAATTTCATGCTTCCATCAGTGGGTATAACATCCATCAACATCATCGCACGAAACGTAGGGGCGGCGGCGTGGCTGTCATAACACGTTCCAACCTTCAGGTCATCGAAAAACGATGTTGCACATTCCAGTCATTCGAATCGTTGGGTATTACTGTGCGTTCGTCCAGTCAGCTACTGAACATTCATGTCTTATATCGTCCACCACACTCATCGAAGAACACTTCTACACAAATCAGTTTATTGCGGAATTCACATCTCTTCTTGAAAGCGAAGTACCATCGCCCGGACACCTCTTAATCGCAGGTGACTTTAACTTCCATGTTGATGACACCAGTTCGCCAGACGCAGTCAAACTGCATGATTTGCTGGAGTGTATTGGCTTACAACAGCATGTTCACACTTCTACCCACGTTAAAGAACACACTCTTGATCTTCTCGTGACTCGAAAAACTGATCAGCATCTACATTCTGTCAGAACTGATAACTCGCTCATCTCTGACCATAGTCTCGTCCACTTCAAGCTGAAAGTACAGCGCCCAGCAAATACGATGCTAAAGATCTCTCGTCGCAGCTATGACAAGATGGACGGTGCCGATCTACATAACAAACTTTCATTAAAACTGTCGAATCGCCCACAGGATGCTGATATTGAAAATCTTTCTTATTTTTTCCGTGAGGCTGTCACAGAAGTTCTCAATGACGTTGCTCCAATAACTGACAGACGTATAACCAACAAGGTAAGAGCACCATGGTACAGTGAGGAACTCATAGAATCAAGAAAGAAATTGCGACGGCTCGAGATGAAGTGGCGTAATTCACAGCTGGAGATTGATCGGCAGATTTTCATTCAAGAACGATCTAAGTACGCCCGACTTTGTGATCATATCAAGTCTCGTTACCACCGATCGCGAATACAGGAAGCGGACAGTAGGAAACTCTTTACTATCATTGCTGAACTGTCATCTGTGAAATCGCGTTCTGCCAATTCCGAACCGGATAACATCAGTAAGGATGACCTGCCATCGAAATTTCTTGAATATTTCGAATCGAAGATATCAAACCTCCGGAACGGGCTGTCTGTGCAAATTGACCAGTGTGACCATACCAGACTACCATCCCACATACTAATTAAATTCACTCCTGTTACAGTCGACAACGTTAAGGGCCTCATCAAGAATGCTCCATCAAAGTCGTGCGAACTCGATGTCTTGCCGACAAAGTTACTCAAGAACTGTATTGACGCTGTAACACCTTTCCTTACACATCTTTACAACAGCTCCCTATCGTCAGGTATAGTTCCTAGCCATTTCAAGACAGCTATTATCCGACCACAGTTGAAAAACCCAATCTCGATAATAACATACTGAAAAATTATAGACCTGTGTCTAACCTTCCCTTCATATCAAAAATTCTGGAAAGAATTGTAGCCCTGCAATTACGCGATCACCTCACCAAGTTTCAGTCTCTTCCCACGTCATCAGAGTGCGTATCGTCCTTATCACAGCACGGAGACAGCCCTGCTTCGTGTACATAACGACATCATGTGTGCGCTAAACAAGAAAATGGACGTTGTTCTCATCATGTTGGATCTGTCGGCTGCGTTTGACACCATAGACCACGAAATCCTACTTCAAAGGCTTGAATCTCGTTTTGGCATTACGGGAATGGCTTTATCTTGGTTCTGCTCTTACCTTGAAAATCGGACACAATCTGTAACAGCTGGGACTGCGTCATCCCTAGCTCTCATGTGAAATATGGTGTTCCTCAGGGATCGGTGTTGGGACCACTTCTTTTTACGCTCTACATAGCACCTTTAGAGGACATCATCGCGGAACACGGCCTTGAATGCATGATGTACGCGGATGACAGTCAAGTTTATGTTATTTGCAACACGCCGGCTGATGTGCGCTCTTGTCTCGAACATTGCATTGGCAACATTCGGATCTGGATGAAATCAAACATGCTGATATTAAATGACGACAAGACAGAGGTTATCCATTTCTCATCAAGGCTCAAGTCGGACGTGTCGGTGATGGCCAATCTCAGGATTGGCGACTTTGACATCACACCCTCCACCTCTGTGCGGAATCTTGGTGTTAGGCTGAACAGTGACGGTTTTATGTCTGACCAAATCAACCAAATATGCAGGAACGGATATTATTCTCTATACCGTATCAGCAAGATCCGCAAATTACTTGATAGAAGTACCACCGAGACATTGATTCATGCCTTCGTCACATCCCAACTTGGACTACTGCAATAGTCTCTTGTACGGAGTATCAAAAGAACAGCTTTCACGAATGCAGTCAGTTCAAAATGCTGCTGCACGTCTCGTCACTCAATCACGCAAATTTGACCATATTACACCCGTGCTGATCGACCTGCATTGGCTTCCAATCGAAGCTCGAATAAGATTCAAGGTTCTGTTCATTACTTATAAATTATTAATGGTATTGCACCCATGTACTTGAGCGACTTAATTGAGTTGTATGTTCCGGCAAGAAATCTCCGGTCCATGGAAAAGCTACGTTTAGTCCCGCCTAAAGGGAAGTATAATAAGTCCTATGGCCATAGGGCCTTTTCTGTTCATGCTCCTTTCCTTTGGAATTCATTGCCATCAGAGATTCGCTCTGCAAAAAATGTTGAATGTTTTAAACGTGCTTTGAAGACTTACCTTTTTACTGAGTTTTATCAACTGTGATTTTTAGCCATTTTGCTCATTTTACGCTGTTTTTACTTCCTTTCCAAATTTCTTTGCGATATTTGTGACTTTTTATTTTAAAAACTACCTTTGCTCTCATTTTAGTCATGTATTTTGTTTTCTTAGTCATGTACAGCGCGCTGAGACGTATGTGTAGTGCGCTTTAAAACAAGTTTTAATAATAATAAATAATAAATATAATAAGCAAGCCTTTTGTTATCCATGGTTTCCGAATTGATTAACAACGGTGTTTTTTGTTGTTGTTCTTATTGTCATACTAGCGTTCACCTCACTCATTGCGTTCACCCCACTCACGCGTTTCACATGAAAACAGATTACAAATCATCGCGTTTACGTGCACCAAACTGAAACATTCACAAATCACAGACCTGAACTAAGTCTACGGTTGTTCAAGTCATACAAACAATCATCTCTGAATTCATAGACTACTACATCAAACCGATCGTCCACAAACGAAAAAAACATATGCATGTGAGACAACGGATCTTATACGGAGAACTAGCCTGTGACAGCATAAGTCGCTTTCGGCCTTGTTACAGCCGATTACGTAGTAACTAACCTATATCGTAGCAAACCCGATAACGTAGTAAATATTTACCGATAACGTATAAAATCAACCGATAACGTAGTAACAAACCGATAACGTCGTAATTTTTTCCTACCGATCACGTAGTAAAAATTTACCGATAACGTCTCCATTCAACTGATAACGTACCGGATCAAGTCATGCGTATAAATAGATTCATTGAGGTAGATCTATCCTCGATCAATCGATAAATCCATTGATCAAGCAATAGATCGACCGACTGATCGATCGAAGAATTAATCTATCAATTGACAGATCGCAATATCGATTAATTGAATGAATTGATCGATTGATAGAATATATCAACTGATATATTATATATATATATATATATATATATATATATATATATATATATATATATATATATATATATATATATATGTGTGTATGTGTGTGTGATCAATGTTTCAATTGTGTTGTTGAAATGAAACTTTCGTTTCAAAGGCGTTTGAAAACACATACTTGCAAAAATTTCACTTGTTAATGGTCCCTTTTATTGCTATGGGTCGATTAGGATAGTGATTAACTTACCTCGCAACAAGGTCGTTAAGTTGGTTCCGTCGATATCCTTCAAATCTGCCATTTGAAAAACAGTAATCTGCAGGAAAAAGGCCGAGAATTCCTAATGTTTATCTAATACACCATTGGTACCTGACTAATTGCTCAAAATCACTCATGGAAGTAATCATGCCTTATGTCCATGTACAGGCTGTGAGTTGAGATGTGACAACTGGGTAATTCAGCCTATTTCAATAAGCAGAGCAATACAATAATGTTTCACAAGAAACTTAAATAACTGGAATAATGTCAAAATGAGTAACTTTGTCCCTTTAATCATTGTCACTGCTGCTGTGGTCCTAACAGCAGAATTGTTCCAATTTAGATGAACCAAATACACCAGTGCATGATTCATGGTATCATTTTGTACATTTTCGGCACTTCCACCAGTCGTAGCGAACTGCCCTGACTGCATTTTGCGTGGCAAATAGGGCCCAGAGGCCCTTCTTGGGCAAGTCTTTTCTTCTTACCATGTTCTGTTGTGGAGCAAGTATATAAAAAATCATATTAATATAACATATAATTGACTGTATTACCCTCACAATATAAATACACATTCTTAGTCAGACATATTTATTTATCCACATACGCACGCACATATATTACACATAATATTAAATATATGCTATGCATACAAAAAATAAATACCTACATATGATTTATTTATAAGCTAATAAATTTATATATTAACTTATTATATATCAATAAATGTATAATTTTAATTGATTGAATAATTATTCATTACATCATCAATTTATCCACCAATGAATATATATATAATTAATTTATTCAATTACTTTTATGCAAATAAATATATTATCTATATTATTATAAACAATACTTATAAATTCATTTATCCATTTATTTATTAATTCATTGTCATTTATCTATTTATTTCCTATGTGAATGTGTCTATGTGTTTACAGGCCAGCTGCTTCCGCTGGTAAACATTAATTTTTCAGGCAGTACACAGCTTTGAATTCACTATATGTGGTGGCCCACTTGCCCGGAGTAGTTGGGGTAAGTGGGCCAGTCACAAAACATGTCACCATATTAGTAAAATATAACTTGCAGTACTGATTCAATGGGCTGCCATGGAATATTTATTCAATAACATATATGTTTTGATAGATGAATTAAATTGTAATCGAGAATATTCAGTTTATAAATAATTTTGTCAAATTTTACCAGTATTTCCCACGAGAAGTATTTAAAAATGGCCGCCGAAGGAAATCAAGAGAGGAAATAATCGACTCTTGTTATCGAATACAATGTAATATATGCAGCAAACTTGTACTGTTAACAAGGAGGAGTTATTTATACATGCAAAATACAATGATAAATGTGAATACTAAAATCTTAGAAAAATACGAGATGTTTTCACTTTATGTCGTTATATTTGAATTTGGCGGCCATATTGGAAAAAGGAAATACGATTTCTGTCAAAAATCGTGTAATAATTCAACAACTGTCATTGATCGTTGATTATTTGGTGCCATAAACAAATGCACCGTTGTCTCTGTCATGTTTACATAGTTATTTTTTATCGAAATAATCATATCAATAGAATACGGTCGAAATCCATGTTATCGCCACTTTCACACATACTAGTGGACACGTGACAAGTAGCAAAACACGCAACCCTAAGAAGAAAATACGGATTTTTACCTGAAATCGGCGCCTCTGCTGACGGTTCCCACCATCGGCTGGATGCATCTGATGTCTGGTGTACTGGAACGTAAACTTGCCGTAAAGGGGGAGATCGCTTTTAACGACAATTTATCGTAAAATGGAAAGTGGCCCACTTGCCCCGACGGCCCACTTGCCCCACTTTCCCCTATATAGCTTATTCCTAAGTTGGTGACTCGTGTGCGAGGCCCTGTAGAATCCTGCGGGATCCTTAGGCTGAAAGGTTAGGTGATGAGTTTAGCCGTCTTACTCACCATCCACGTACACAGAATGAAAACCCTCATCTAAGAGTCAGGACCGCCCACATTGGACCGACTGATCCATTAGCCCAGTTGGTAGAGCATACGTAATGTATACGGGGGTTTGGGTTCGAGTCCCGCATGGGTCACTTTTCAATTACCACTGTATTGCACACACACACACACACACACACACACACACACACACACACACACACACACACACACACACACACACACACACACACACATATATATATATATATATAATATATATATATATATATATATTACAATATCGAAGTTAGATTGGTTTTGCCAGATTTGTAAGGTGGTGAAATTCCCGATATATATCGGATATTTACCGGCGATTTGACAAAATCTACGTTCGTCAAGTATCGAACTTAGAATCAGTTCTTGGAGGTTGGGCTTTGCAAGATCTGTAAGGTGGTGAAATTCCCGATGTATATATTTACCGGCGATTTGACAAAATCTAATACCGTCTAGTATCGAAGTTAGCATCAGTCCTTGGAAGTCGGTTTTGGAAAGATCTGTAAGTTGGTGAAATCTTCGATATATATCGGATATTTACCCGCGATATGACACAATCTAGTATCGTCTAGTATTGAAGCTAGAATCACAAAATCGCCAGTAAATATCGGGTAGATATTGGTTATCTGAAAGACCCGGCGAGCCGAGGCACAAGGTAAGTCATTCTAGTATCGCCTAGTATCGATATTGGGTCCCTAAATAGCCAGTAAATATCAGGTTAATATCGTCGATTTCACAAAGCCGGTGTACCAAGGCATAAAAGCAAATCATTCTAGTATGGAAGTTAGAACCAGTCCTTGGAAGCCGGGTTTGACAAGATCTACTGTATAAGGTGGTGAAATCTCCGATATAAATCGGATATACTTCCGCTACTTGTTGGCTAAATTTAGTATCGTCTAGTATCGATATTACAGTCCGGAAATTGCCGATAAATATCGGGTAAATATCAGCGATTTCACGGACCCTGCGTGCCGAGAGAAGAGGCAAGTCATTCGTCAAGTATTTTTATTAGAATCCCGAAATAGCCATTAGTGGCCTACATATCGGGTAAATATCATCGATTTCATAGACCTAGTTTCGATATTACAGTCCCAAAGTTGCCGATAAATATCGGTGACTTCACAGACCCGGTGAACCGAGACACAAGGCAAGTCATTCTAGTATCGTTTAGTATCGATAATAGATTTCCGAAATCGTCGATATGTCAAACGTAACTTAGATACTAGATGGTAAATATCCGATCTTTAAAAATTGTGTAAAAGTCGCTCCTTCATGGTGCTTGGTATTCGTTTGTCAAGTCTTGTTTTCACTAAGTGCTTTGTTTCTTTGTTTCTTGGCGCTGTTGGGAAATTCGAGTTGGGAATAATTGGAGCAGCCGATCGTCGTTTCAGGCCAGATCGACGGTTTTCGCACGTTCAAAAGGTGCCAAGCGCATCTTCCATTGAAGTAGTAAAGTTAACTATGCATAACTAATAGACAGGGTGCAGAGCGTCGTTCCAGGCCAGATCGACGGTTTTTGCACCCCGTCAAGTTCTGTGTGGGCGCAGGGCTGTCATGGTGTTGATCAACTCGTTCTCACTTTTGGCTGTAATCCGGCAAACGGAGGTTGTTCACCGCCGTTTGGGGGAAGGCGATATATGAACCTACAACGTTTGTGCCGGCTTGGTTTGGCATGGGGGCTATGTGTGTTCGGACGGGCAACAAAGATATCACAAGGACACTAAACGATTACTTTGTACTGTGAAAATAAATGCTAAGACTAAGCACCGTGCCAAATATTTGTATCAGATTGCATTTTTAGGATCGAGCCACTAAACATCGTTGTAGCTAAATATTCAAAGCCATTTTAAACAGTAACATCGAAACTTCAAGCGGGTCTAGCGTTCATTTTTGTTAAAAGGTGCATTGGAAACACAGAAAAGTAAAATGGATTTTAAATTTGATGTTTTACATGAACAACATACCAGTTTTCTATTGCGATGAGCACTGATTTCCTCCAACATGTTGACACAAACTTCCTCGAACTCTGTGTTGAGCCGTAGTTTACGTCGAATGCAGTTTTTCAATTTTTGAACAAAATCGCTAAAGAATGGGAAAGTGAAGGTTATTTTTTACATTGATTTTCTTTAGCATCTTAGAAGAATGTCGACCATCGACGGGGTATGGGCTTTTGGTATTCTACTTATGGTTGTAAAATTTTCTAGAAATTTAGAGTACATAATGCTATATTCTGAAAAGTTTTCAAAATGTATTTAAATAAAAAAATATAAGTCGAAATTATGATTATTTTGACTGATACAGGGTGAGTACATTGGTCTGTTTTAATTAACTTAGCAAATAAAAACTCTTTTCTACGAACTCAGAGTTTTTACAAGGTCATACGATTACACTACCGTTGTGATATGAACTGATACTGTTCTAATATCTAAATCTGACTCGATCTCATTTGGAAGCAATATTTTGGATTTTATTTGCTTGCTGCTTGAATTCTTACTTGTAATTGCATTCGATGTTAGCCATAAGACGTAAAGCCTTGTCGATAATATCAGCAGCTCCACCGCTTCCTCTAAAAATAAGTACACGTTTGTTATCTAGTATGTAACGCGCGTCGTTTATCTCATTGCTCACAAGAGCTGAGTGTACGGTTTCTATTGTTCCATAGTCACCTCCCACAACTACCAATACAGCCGGTATGACAGTGTCTTCCCTGTCACGGTTGTTGGTATCTGCAATAGAAATTTCGTTTACATAACGCGATTTTAGTGGTATACCAATGTTATGTACTCATCGCTTTCAGGTAAAACAGTTTGTTCTAGGCAATATCATATTCGTTAATAACTAGAATATCAATATTTTTTGTACCACATTGCTGTTTAGAGATAAAATATATTCATTTCAAAGCTAAGAATAAATATGGCAGACTACAGCCACTATTTAATGACACTGTCATATTTACGACGACAACACCAGGATACTATTGATGATTAACTTTCTATTTGCGGCAAGTCTCGGAGGATTTATGACACAATAGAAAAGTGAAACCGTTCCATATGCATACTCTTTTCTAACCTTTGATTAGGTTAGATGTTGACACACTATATCAATTTTGATAAAGACTAAACAAATGGACAAGACGCATTAAGATAAATTGTATTACGTACACAAAGTCTTGTATACTACAATAGAGATTCAAAAAATATACTTGGGTGTCGTCCTCATACAATTAAAAAAGCCGAGTGAAGTTTGTACAAATCTGTTAGTATTTTATGACGTTTTCTCTACTGAGCATAAAAACATAATCATCACAATCATAGTAACAAAAATTAACGATCCAACCAGCTTTACTGATAACATTATTATTTCTAGCCGCTTACCATCTTTCCGGAGTTACTTACAGGCATTTCTGTGTATGTATCGTTCGAGAATAGCCCTAAAATTAATATCTGCTGACCCAGACCCCTTGTCAACCAATATGAAGTGTGAGTTGTGACAATCTAATGGTCGCTCGATTCCATCACGATGTCCCCTTCTACAGTCTTGTTTACGGTACTTGGCAGGCCAGAGGCCTCCCGTCGACTGTTTATCATCGTGAGAAAAGCAAATACATTCGATTATAATACTCAGTAGTGATTGCTTCCTCTAAAAATATCCGTATCAAAACAAACAATTGTTGTTGAGTAGACAAGATAGAGTGTTGTTCCTTGCGATAAACATCCTTCTTCAAAAATGCCAGCTAGGCCATAGCGAGTGTATACGACACACCTAATTCACAAATCTCCCGAGTCGAATAGTTATACCATAAAGTGGGTGTGCTCAGAAAGACCGAAGTTGTAAACATCAATTTTGCGAAGTTCATTGGTTGCACTATTTGCTTTCAAGACATGTGACGCGATACTTTTTACCAGTTTAATAATACGCAAGAACATGGATGTTGTTTCTCTTTTTTCTCTAAGGCATGTTTAAATACAGAGTACCGGTGTATTCAATAGACTTGAAAATACGAGCATAGTGTACAATCTTCAGTGTTGTTGTTATAAACTGAAGTCGAGTCCGGACAAAATTTAGTAACGAAAAATAACATGCGGTAGAGCACTCATACAGGTGTGCCAACAACATACACTTTTGCTTCATTTTCAGAATAGAACCAGAAGCAGTGTTTTAAAAACAGTCTTCAAACCCTAACAAACCAGGGAAATTAATAAAAAAGTTACAGTTAGTGACACTTTTAGGAATTTGTACCTCACTCTAACGGTCGAGCTTAATTTGAAATTTCGATATTAAACTTACCAAGAAGTTTGTCAGCGCTTCTTTATTGGTTGTGACATTCCAGTCAGCGATGCCAAGAGTAACTACTTTATCTTCTTCTTCTGTAAGACGCGTCACTCCACCGAGCTTTTGCATTACCCCAGGAGCAGATCCGCCATTTATGATCCATGCATCTAGTCAATAGAATGCCGGTGTCGACAAAAATAACCATGACTACGTAAGAAAATAGTGGTTCTATTCTAAATCTCTGTGACACTTCGTGCTGCGGGGTTCATATGGATGTCTTACTGTACAAATTATCCTACATTGTAAATTTTAAGACAGGACGCATACACTCTTGGTTGTGAATAAGAAACAAAATCCGCGTGCTATTTAATGAATAATTTTAACACCACATAAATGGCGCAGGCTATTTTTTGGAACGTAAGTGAGCTAAAGTTGTCAACGTTTAGTTGTCCAGACACATTGCCTAACTCTACAACTGATCATTTTTTCACCGGTAAGAAGTAGCATTCTTAAAGAAATAACGGAAGTAGCTAACCTGTATTACTAGCAGCTTTCACCAATCCTTGGTTGAACAGTGCCTTCCATGTGTCTTCATTCCGCTCGATGAAGTGTTCTCCGCCACCAATTACAGAAATAATCATTTTCGGTTTGTGAAGTTTCCACTCCTCAATCATAAGTTTCCAGAGTTTTCCCGGGTCTGTGTCATCAGCCACGCGGATGTACTGTAATAAAACAAGACGTATAATCGATCGTGTATGATTACCTCTCTAAGAAATGACTGAGAGAAATCGTGAGTTGATTCAATTTGGTGTTTGCTCATTCCTTCGATCATTTGAATGATGTCATGTGAGCTCGAAAATATCCACGAACGACGAATTGTAAATCAGGTTTACGCTATTTTTATTGTCGCTGAGTAATCAACCACTATGCATTATCATACATTAATTTTAATAATATCGTCGTAAACGTTAATTTGTTTAGTTTGATAACATAAAAAGGCAGTAAAGGAGCAAATAAGAGTAACATACACTCAATTATTGGAACTTATTTGTTCTTTTAGGGTCATATAACATTATAATTGTTGGAAGAAATATCAGACTTGACATATAATGTTAAAGAAAGCTGACGATGACCGTGAATAAATTGTTAATTGTCAAAATAAATTTACCTTTTTCTAAGATGTCGACGATCAAAACGATGGGATATCTTAAAACGGAAGTGCAAAAAATGATGTTGATCTATTCATGATCATATCTACCACCCGTTTCCTATAGATTGTGACGTCATGATGTAAGGTAGGTGATTATCACTTTCCTTTGAATCTTTGACAAACGTTCAATTTTTAACATGTCAAATTCCTCACCTGCTATTGGTGAACAATACTTTTAAATTTTATATTAAGACAGAACGTTTATCATTTACTCTACTTACATAATTACAACAACTTACCGGTGCTCTCTTGTTTTCAAAATTGTCAAACCCTTCAAATTCGATCTCTCCGAAGGAATTCGCATTTTCTTTACCGTCGGCTGTTCTTTGCTTAATACCATGATCTCTGATAAATTTTGAAATTTTCTTTGTGGGCAGAAAATAAAAGATCTACATAAAAATTTAAAAAGTGTTGTAAGTGTAAAGAAATCTTGAAAGATGACGATAGCCTAGTACATTCAGCTTTACATAAGCACTTTAGCTGGAGCTGCATGTTGTCAACACAGTTTTTTTTCAAAGCAATATTTCTCATCAAAGATGACAAGGAAATCCCCTCACACTATATATTTTTTAAAAAAGCAGAGACTCAAAAGTTTAGTATGGTCGAGGTAGTTTAGTCAAAAGATGAAGTGGGTGTATATTTGGAGTAAAAAACCTCAATTTTGGTCTTAATGAAAAAAATTAATTTAAGTCAAAAACTTGACACCATTTTCTGAAATGTAATATTTCACTTGAAAGAAGAGTATATGTAGAAAGAAACGACTATTTTATTTGGCATTATTTATCCTCATTCTAAAATGGCAAGGGTATAAACACTGACACTCCAAAAAATTGATTAAAATCATGATAAGTATAATTAAAATGCCTCTTATTTGAAATGTAAGAACTTTATTGCCAAACAAAATAGTCGTTTTGTTATATAGTGTAACCGGCTCCTGGCAATGGTATCGATACAAACCGGTCCGAAGCTCAGCCAAATTAATTTCTCGAGCTGGGGCCACCTGGTTCGAATTTGGCGCTGGCTTTGTAAGTATACAACAACAGGGAGCAGGGTGTGAAATGAGAAACCACCACACTCATATAACATAAAATATACTCTGTATTGCTAATTGCAACACGCGCAATGTTGATAAACAAATACTTCAAATTGTCAAACACTGTTTACAATAACAACAACGTCAGAGAACTGCTTTGTTCTATTACTGATAAACCTAGCTGTGGAAACGCAGCTATCTGTTGGCGGGGTTGCGTGCCTCTGTATCTGGGTCAAAGGTCAACCCACCATGGCGGGGTTGACCTTTGACCCATATACAGACGCACGCAACCCCGCCAACAGATAACTGCGTTTCCACAGCTATGATAAACCGTAAACATCAGTATCGAATACAGACTTCAAAAGATGTAAAAAAATCTCTGTACTGAATTATCAAAACTGCATTCAGTTGAGACTATGTCATCGAAAACTATATGCGTTGAAGTGTTCATCAATAAACATTGAAATACCTCTGTCCGCACAACACTTTACTAAAATGGTACACTTGACTCATAAAAACACTCAGAAACTATACTCAGAATATCAACACGTGACTTGGGGTCTTGTATGAAGCACGCGACAAATGTCTGTATTGATCACACACGTTATAGTCTGCAACAACGAAGAGAACTCGAAGTTAACACTCGTCGGGTCGACGTCTCATATACACGAATACTGCAGTAGTTACATCTCTTCGGGTACTCGGCAAACGTGCAACCGTCGGATTCCTTGTTGGATCGGCGATTACATCCGGGATACTTCTGTAGAGTTTACATCAATCAATCGACGAAATACGCTGAAATTGTCTCACTAAATGTTTATCGCAATGACATCCAGTGTCTATGGATCACATGAAATGTCAGCAATCTTACTAAACTTACTGAAAACTGTCTGCTTTTACTCTCAATGACGAACGGCTACTCTCCGCTCCGTCGGCATCTGGTACCACTGCGCACGGCTTCTTCTGTATCACATGTAGTGATCGAGTCGCGCTCGATCGACTGTCCAGGATAGCTCTACTCTTTCCATGAAAACAGTCTATCGCGCGGAAATCTGGTTTCTGCAGACCCGTCAGACTTGGTGACAATCTGACATGGAAAGGCAAGTCCGTCTTTGCGCTCACAACACTGATACATCTAGATAAAATGCACAATGACACTCAAACTTGCGTCCAAGTTTGACGCCATACCAAAAAGTCTCGAAAGTTCTGAAACTGAACTCCCTAGCTGAGTCATAATAAACAATTGTCTCGCTAGTCGTATCGAAATAATTACCATAGCAAAATGTACTGGTTACAATAGCATTTAAAGAATATAATGTGACAATTTCAGAAAATTTGACCCAGCCAGAATGCAGGTAAATGCTTTGGAAATTTCAAAATTTGGAGGAAATAGAAGACCTAAAATTGGGTGATTTACATACATTTGCATAAATTAACACTTCTTTATCACGTAACTTTAGAATGCTTGACAAGCAACATGGTGAACGCAACTAATATTTTAATCTTGGGTAAACAAATGAAGTAATATTGAATAAATATTTGCAAACAAGTGATTTTTGAGCAAAATATGCAGTGTTGGGTGCAGCGCCCCTTAACGTTAAAGAAATTAGGGTCCCACTTCAATCAGGAATATTATTACATATTATTGAATATTTATGATTTTTTAATTTATAAAACTGTTGCGGATAGATCAAACTTTAAGCGAATTCTAGATCTAACAGTCAAGGTGTTTAACATATTGTAAATTACTTTCACAATAATAAGTCAATGTACTGAGTGGTAAATAGTGGATTTTACAACCGACGATATTCGCAATGGCAGAAGTTCATATGCCGAAGATTTTCGATACAAATGTTTGGAGTTGATGTTACCATTGCCATTATGTTGCCTTTCTTCTTCACTGCTTTAACCTTTTTACTGCACTTAGCTGTGTGCAATTCAAAACGACCTATTGCAAACGTTTAGAAGTTTGAATAATAATAATAAATTTTCATAAACACAATATATAATATATTTTTTGTTGATTTGAATTTTAAAAAATTGATCAAATTGCCTGCTTTACATAGGATATACTTTATTATTTTAGAAAATTATGCTTACAAATTGATAAACAAATTATCACTGCTTTAAATATACCAAGCAACATTTGATGATGAAAATAATTCTATTTGTTCAACAGATTTTCTCCTTACATGAAGATCGAGCATATTAGGTGTCATTTGCATATTAACTCAAAAAATCGGTTGACAAAACTGAGTATGACAGGTAGGTAAGGTAATTAAATTAATATTGCCAAAACGGAGGACTATGTCTCAGCAAGGCATGATACAATGTGCAATCCCAGCATCGAACAAATAATCACCTACTCTCCAGCATTTAGGGACTGGACACAAATTACAGGGGGAGGAGGCCGAGGTGTTTAAAATGTGTGTCGCTATTTTTCTCGCAAGCACTTATAAAGATCGTGAATCGACGTTAGGTATAATGAAGTTACTGATCATACAAATAAGTTCTGTCAGTGAATTTTACTTTTTTTGACTCAAACTGTATTATATCATTGTCTTCCTAGATATTGTCTCATGTTACATACGAGATTTGGCTCGGCAACCAGGTGCTGATTGATGAATAGGCAGCGTAGCATGTTGGTTGCTTTATGAATTGTGTTGGGTATTTGTAAAAATGTAAAATCACAGGAGGTAAAGTGTAAAGGGCTTAAGAAGGGGGTTCTGCCGCTTTTATAATATCCCCAAATTTGCACACCCCCACCCGCAGGTGGAAGAAAGTGACAGGTCTCTAACATTGGAAAGCTATTTTACATCAATACAAAACGAATGTGTCGTGTTCACAGCTTGATTTTTATGTTATAATAGTTGTTTTAATATTCCCATTAGTGGTATCAATCCACCTCCCCTGTTACTGTCCTACCCCTGCTAATGACTAATGAGATCGCCCATGCACAAAATCATTTGTGAATAGGTGAACTGCAAGTTAACCGAACATTCAACGAAGGACATGAATTCCATAGCAATTATCCTAATATGACGTTGTTTGACTAACAGAAAAGCAGCAACAAAAATAAGGAAGAAGCGCAGACATTTGGAAGAAACGGATGTAGTCGAGTTCCGTCATTATTAAACGACGTCGGAAAGAAAAAGCAAGGTGACCGTAGAGGGCGTGGATATGCATAAGGAGTTCTTTCATAGGCGAGACACTTGTAAATGTGTTTGTTTTCCCTTCTACTGAACGATATAAGTATGGTGCGAAAAGAATGTTACAGAACACACAATTTCTTGAATGTTCTGAGATCTGACATATTTCGGCATCATGAGTGAAGGTAGAAAGTACCTCTCGTCATATATGACTTGAATATTGTGCCCACATTACTTCTGCCTACCTGTTGGTAATCTTCCCGAAGGACGGGTTCTTCTTGAAATGTGTCCACTTCTACTTGTACTGGTTGATACTTCCTACCATTGAGTCCCTTATTACTTTTTGCCATGTCTGTTTCTGACTATTCCTCGCGGTAATATCTCATGTGTATTTGCAAATTTATTTGTACTTCCGATCTTACTCGTCCGACTCTGAAATGAATAGTGTTCAAAATGTGACATGACGTTTCTTTACTTCATGGGTTTCCTTTAACTTCTGAATACATTTCTAACCACTTATACTCGAGTCAAAAGGGATGAAATATCTTTTTTTCCCTTTGAACTCTGGCAGATATTGTACTAAGAAACATTACAATACTTTCATACCTACCAAATTTAGGTTATGACATACTGCACAGCGTAAATGACATCCCATACTTTGAAAGCAATATACTGTCTCTCATTGATAAAAGGAAGGCAATTCGACTGAAACTGAAGAACCTTATTCATAACACAGATCAATTTTGCCTGACATGTTTTCTACTGCCTTGTATAGAATTTCACAGCATTTAGTAAATTGAATTGATTCTATACAAGGATCACATACATTTGGCTGGATATGATACGACTCCTGTTTACCGTTTAGGGATAATTGTAAGTAAGCCTTAATACTTGAATTTTCTTCAAATATTCTACGATCATTTGCGTATTTGATTTGTATTCACTAATGAATGCAGTTGGGCTGCCAAAGCCGACTGTGTGTTCTGATTACTGGAGTTTATTAAAGGTGTTGCTTAAAGTTAGAACTAACTTCGCCATGCGTATATGTGACCCAGAGCATAGATAAAAATCATGTAACAACCAGGACGGAGAGATAAATTACTAGCACAATATTCCTCATAGAAACTCTGGTCAACGTGTGTTTGCTTTACCGACTTTTTAAGGGTTTGTCCAGTGTCCTGAACCTTGCTTACTTCCAAAGATTAGACGTCCAGATGTTGGCGTACTCTATGGCTGAGGAAACTTTAGCCACAAAGATGCTATGACCGTAAACAGTAGGTGTGCCAGGCCAACCACACTAAACCAAAGTAAATGATCTTGTGAAGGTACACCTGTATTTATCAAAGTTCAGATTAGGAATATTTGGATGATAAGATTTAGTATCCACTTTCCCGTCTATGCTCTTAAGTACCTAATATTAGACCTATGATGAAATAAAATCGTATCTCTTTTGTAGACTGTAAATAACATTACGATACCGGCAGCTTGTGCATATTCTTCGATTCAATGTGTTGAACGAGCTGTTGTCACCTCACGTTATCACCTGGTAAAACGATGTTTTAGCCATTAGATGATTGAAACGCGACTTGAACCTGCAGCAGTATGTGCTCGGTTAGATTTTAATTGTTCCAGGTGTAAAAAAAAACCCAAACAACAAAAAACCGACACATTAAACTTGAACAAGAGGTCAAATTCATACCTCAAAAGTCTTTTTTTCGTATTTATCGGACTGTAATAGAACGAATTACCTTAAGTTGATTTATATTAATCTTGATTATTTTTCATTGATGATGGACTTGCTACTATAACAAATAGCATAATGTAAGTATATTAATGGTGCAAATACTGCAGTCTGATTGATTGAAATTGAAGAAATGCTTTATCACAATATATCAGGTTGAATTTGATAAAAGCTCTCTGCCAGACAAAAAATTCCCTTTTTGACATTTTTCACCAGAATTTCGATTTTATATCTTATGGCAATAAACAACACTAGCAACGGGCTTACCATTCAATTTTACCAGTTCAAACTCTATAGGCCCTCGCTGTCGCTTGTGTATGCATGTCGTGAACTGCTAAAATTCCATGGTATAGGTCGCTGCTATGTTTTACGACTTCAATAATAACCTTAAACCAATATAAGAGGTCAATTGTTACGAGTTGCAATTGCTCAAAGCAAAGGAATCATTTTCTCAATCTTATGTATCAGCGTTTTTATGGAGAATAGCAATTATTAATTTTTCAGAGTGGAAATTACCGTTCCACCTTGGAGTTGACTTTGTTTTATCTCCGAACGTTTGTTGTTGCTGAGGAGTGATGAATGTACACTGAAATGAAATATTGTCCACGGAATGATTACATCTCTGGCATAACTGAGCTGTAGCTTTAAACCAAGCGATATTACGCTAGTTATGTGCCTACCTTTGTAGAAACCAAGTCCAAGGAAAGGGAATCGGTCCGAAAACAAGTGTTCAAGCGGAATGTATGTCGGTGGGTAAAAATGCATGCACGGAGCGTTAACCTTAAGTTAGTGGAGGCATCATGGGCCAGTGGCTAGAGCAGTGGACTCACGATCAAAGGATGGTGAGTTCGAGCCCCGGCATGGCTGTGGTGTTGTGTCCTTGGGCAAGGCACTTTATTCCTCATTGCTTCTCCCCACCCAGGAGTGATGGGTACCTGGTAGGACAGAGGTTGTTATGTGTGCGTTTAGCTCTGCTGCGCTTATTGGCTGCACATGTGAGCTGTTGTCTGCTCCCCAGGGAGTTGAGTGGTATAATATTAGGTCCAGTGACCAGGGGTAATAATAATTGTAAAGCGCCTTGATCACATCTACTTGTGGATATGTGCGCTATATAAGAACCAATATTATTATTATTATTATTATTATTAAGAATGGTGGTGGTGCGTGGTTGTTTACCTCTTTATACCTCTCTAGCATTCCATATAATTTATTAGCTGAGTTAAACATAATTATGAAAAAAAAATAAGGTTGATTCAAGCCTGGACACACATGTTTTTTTTACACAGGTTAAAATTAAACCTCAAAAACGCGAGTTTACAAGGACTAATTCTTTTATTTGCATGTGCACCATGAGTAGTTTTAAAAACACGTGTATTGTTTTCGGTACAGTATATTTTTCGGCATTTTGTCATTTACAGGATTACGTCTAAAGTTGATGTGTGTATTTTGGCTTTAATGCAAATATGACGTCACTCCCAAGCATTTGCTCCAAAGTTTAAAGAATACAACCTTTCATTGCCGTCAGTTGCAAAATCCCCGAACTTTATAGCTTAACTTATATAACACAGAGAGATTAAAACAGAAATTGCTCTAAAACGTGAAGAGAAGAAACTTGTCTTATTGCCCAACGACGTTTATTCGGGAAGAGATCCTGCCCTAGGTACAATCTTTTTCAGAAAAGGCATATACATTTGTTATCAATTAGCGCCATCACACAGTTATGGACAAGTGGCCAATAATTCACCACTATGCATGTAGGGCTCAAGGGACAGGACTTTTGAGTGACCACGACACACCTTTTTCAAAATTTGTCTCACCATAAAAAGCCTGCCACGATTGTAGGTTCTAGTCTTGCTTAATTACCCAAGCGGCAGAGAAAAGCAGTCTTTTACCTGATTATAACCAGAGATGAGAATGCCTAGGTCTACATCTCCGGCAGAAAAAAGTTTTTTGACGAATACCCTGGTAACATAATCAAATATGATTACTCTTAAAGGTCTGGTGAAACGCCCATGTTACAAAATAACAGAAATACAGTTGATGGTTTACAAAACAGTTATGTTCATTTCTTTTTTCGTTTTATCGCACGTGATTATGAAATATGGCACAAGAAAAATGCAATGTGGGCGAGTCCCCCAAGCCTCTCCTGTCGACTTTTTTCGGCTTTCCGAAGTTTGCCCGATGCCGTATTTCATAACGGAAAGTAAGTATTTCACACCTCTGTAAGCTGCCCACACGGGGTAACTTCTGGGGTTTGCGCTTACATGATCAGGACAGTGTCCTCCTGCACTTGGGGAAGACGTTGTTCTTTTGGTGGCGGTGACAGCGGCAAGAACGTGAACTGCTCAACTGTCAACTTTTTCAAGTTCCCGTCAAGTGTTGAGTGTTTGAACCATCATGTGTTTGTCTCTTCTGGTTCGTAATATCGGCTGAGCCTACCTCGCTACTTTGAAGGAGAAATCTCTATTGCATGCGTGTGTCTAAGTTTCAATTCTCGTGAGAGTCATTTATGCATGCCGTACACTAAACTAAAAGACGTCAAATCTCTCGCGAGACTTGGCTCAGTTGCAAACGCGTACGACGGAAGGAACGCAATAATTACGGAAGTAGATACAGTTTTTTGCGAATCGCCGAGAGAGAAACGCAGATCAACAAAAGACCCTAAAAAACCCACGTTTTTTTCTTTATTTTGCCATATTTTTAAAACTAAGATTAGCTTCGCCACTGTGACGAATTGGGATCGATTTTTTTCGCCACTTCGGATTTCAATTCGCATCGGCGAACGTGGCGAATCGGCAGCGTGAACACAAGTGGGTTGCACTGATCGCACAAGAGACTGACTTTGTTTTGTTAGCGGATACCTGGCAGAGATAAGGCGGCGTGGGACCGCTATTTGATGTATGTAAATGAATACCGTTGTGACGTCACAGTGGCCAGACATGACCCCCGCTGAGGGCGTGACCTGAGTGTCGCAAAATGACCCGATAAAAACCGCGAATAGAAATATCAAAAAAATTAACACTCGCGCGTACTTTTAGGTTGCAATTCTGTTGCGAGTGTAATAATATTGCCCCCCTGGAAGATATTCAGTCACAAGAACGGGATGATTTCACCAGACCTTTAACGATATCTGAGCTGTTTACACATCGTCATGAATGAAATGTTTAATGGATACAAGACACGCGTACGCGAAATACAATGCACACAGTGATTTACGAAGTGTGCTGACGACGAAGAGATAATGCAGAGAAAAACCTGTCCTTTTGTATAAAAATGAAGACGGTGCAGATAGTGCTATTTGATTGCTCGAGACTTTGATAATGAAAATTCTATATTCGCAGTATAGCACTGTTGGAGAAGTCACGAGCTCTCTGCCAGAGAATAGTTCCCTGTTTCACGTTTTTCGCCCGGATTTTTGTTTAATAGTATGATGTAATGGCATTTGGTCACCTTAGCAACGGGCTAAGAGTTTGACCAGTTCACCCTTTCTAGCACTCCCTGTCGCTTGTGCACGTATGTCGTATGCTGGTAAACATCTCATGGTATAGCGTCGCTGGCTATTTATACCTTAAGCCCGAAGCAATGGGTCAATTTTTACGAGTTGCAATTGCTCAAAGCAACTGCATTCTTTGTCAATCTTATGTATCAGCGTTTTTTATGGAGGATAGCAATTATTGATTGTTCAGAGTGGAAATCAACAATGCACCCTGTCCACGAGTTGATTTTGTTTTATCTCCGAACGTTTGATGTTGTTGACTAGTGATGAATGTACACTGAAATGGAATATTGTCCACGGAATGATTACAACTCTAGCATAACTGAGATGTAGCTTAAAACCATGCGCTATTACGCTAGTGGTATACATACCTTTGTAGAAACCAAATCCAGTGGAAGGGAATCGGTCCGAAAACAAGTGTTCAAGCGGAATGTACGTTGACAAATGTATGCACGGAGCGGTAACCTTACGAATGGTGGTGGTGCGTGGTTGTTTACCTCTTTATACCTCTCTAGCATTCCGTATGATTTATTAGCTGAGTTAAACATAATTATGAAAAAAAACATCGAGTAGATTCAAGCTAGACACACATGTTTATTTACACAGGTTAAATTTAAATGACAAACTGCGAGTGCCCAAGGAATAAAATCTTGTTTTATTTGCGTGTACACCTGAGCAATTTTAATACGGGCAGCTTATTTTCGGTACAGTACATTTTTTCGTCTTGTTGCCGTTTATAGGATTACGTTTAAAGTTGATATGTGTATTTTGGCTTTAATTGAAAATATGACGCCACTCCATCATTGGCTCCCAAGTTTAAAGAATACAACCTTTTATTGCCCTCAGTTGTAAAATCCCCGAGCTTTGAGGGAAATCGGTTACCTTATCAGGAACCACATGGAGATTAAAAACGGAAATACTCTAGATAAACATGAAGAGAAGAAACTTGTTTTATGGCCAAACGATGTTTATTCGGATA
Source organism: Ptychodera flava (assembly GCF_041260155.1). Lineage (NCBI taxonomy): Eukaryota > Metazoa > Hemichordata > Enteropneusta > Ptychoderidae > Ptychodera > Ptychodera flava. The sequence continues at coordinate 1,373,406 of NC_091930.1, read as the reverse complement.
GAGATACTGCTCTAGATACAATCTTTTTCAGAAAAGGCATATAAATTTGTTATCAGTTAGCGCTATCACACAGTTATGAACAAGTGGCCAATAATTCACCATTGCTACACTTTATACTTCAGAGCAATGTATGTAGGACTCAAGGGGCAGGACTTACAAGGGAACTCGTTTACGGTGTCACACACAGCTTTTTTCAGAATTTGACTCACAATAAAAGGCATGCCGCCATTGTGGATTCTAGTTCTGCTAAATTACCCAAGCGGCAGAGAAAAAAAATATTTTACCCCATTATAACCAAAGGTGAGAATGCCTGGGTCCACACACTTAATATTCGACAGACAAAAATGTTTTGACGCATACCCTAGCAATATAATCAAATATTATCACTCCTAACGATGTCTTTACTGTTAACACATTGCCATGATTGAAATGTGTGATGGATACAGTACACGTGTAATACAACGCACACAATAATATTCGACGTGTGCTGACAAAGAGGAGATACTGCACAGAACAACCTGTCCTTTTGTATAAAAATGATGGCGGTGCAAATACTGATTGGAAACGACTTTTAAAATAAACATTCTATATTCGCAGTATATCACTGTTGGAGAAGTCACGAGCTCTCTGCTAGGGAATAGTTTCCTGTTTCACGTTTTTTTTCGCCAGAATTTGGATTTAATATTATGATCTAATGTCAATCGTTCACCTTAGCAACGGGCTTAGAGTTTGACCAGTTCACCCTGTCTAGCACTCCCTGTCCCTTGTGCACGTATGTCGTGAACTGGTAAAGGCCTCATGGTATAGCGTCGCTGGCTATAATTTACAACTTGAATAATACCTTAAACCCAATACAGTGGGCCGATTTTTACGAGTTGCAGTTGCTCGAAGCAAATGCATAAATTT